>NW_026644752.1:0-127808 GCF_030020395.1 Manis pentadactyla
TTCTAGTGACTGTCTCTGGTGACTCAAACAGAATCCATTTGTTTCTTTGTTTCAAAGATTCACTTGTATAGGCTACCTGTCCCCGCCCCTTCAGCTTGTAGTTTGTCTGTGTCCTTGGATCACAAGTGAGTCTCCAGTAAGGGAGCACTTAGGTGATCTTGAGTTTTCATCAGTTCTTCTAAACCTGTGTCTTTTGATCGGAGCAGTGAAAGCCTGTACTTTTATTCTGATATTTGATAGCTAGGCTCTTACTGCTCTTTGAAATTTTTTTTGTTCTCATTAATATACAATCACATGCAGAACAATATGTTTACTAGTCTAACCCCTTCACCAAGTCCTCGCCAAATCCCAGTTTCAGTCGCTGTCCGTCAGCGTGTCGTAAGATGCTCTAGAATCACTACTTGTCTTCTCTGTGTTGTATAGCCCTCCCAATGTCCCTTCACCCTACACATTATTCATGCAAATCCTAATGCCCCCATTCTTTTTCCCCACCCTTATCAATCCCTTCCCACAAACACTACGCAGTCCCTGTCTCTTTGGTAACTCTTAGTCCACTCTCGGGTACTGTGTATATGCTGCTCTTTCTTCCTTCAGTTTTTCTTTGTTATCGTACTCCACACATGAGTTAAATCATTTGGTACATGTATTTCTCCGACTGGCCTATTTGACTGAGCATAATACCCTCTAGCTCCATCCAAGTTATTGCCAATGATAGGATTTGTTTTCTTCTTATGGCTACTTACTGCACTTTTTAAACTGGATTTTATTCTTCTTTTTCGTTTGTAGTTTCGCTATGTGCTTCAACCATTGCTCTCATGGTTATGAGCAATAGCTTTGTGTTAATCGATATGAACCTATATCTGTCTATCTGTTTTTCTATCAATCAATCAATCAATCATCTTTCTGTCTGCCCATCTGTCCTTGTGTACAGAACAGTTAACCACGTACCCTGTGTCACTTTCCTACATTATGCTTCCAAAAATCCTGCAAGGTAACTAGGCTGTAGGGAGAGCACTGTGTTCACCGAGACACTTGCAGGTTGTGTCGGCCGAGTGTACCTACAAAACCAGGAAATGGTTGTGCAGGGAATTGAACCCGTGTCTCTATCCTCTGTCCTCTTTCATCTCCTTCTCACTTCCTGTCTGTATTTAGCCACATTCATTCACTAAGTGCTCCCTGAAGACCACAAGTATCCTTCCTCTGGGCCTGTGGTCGATAGAAACGTAAACTTGTTGCTTTGCTCACCACCATGTTTGAAGGACATCTATGTGAACACCACTGATAGGATGGAGGGTCAAATAAAAAGGAACACCAATTTCTAGACAGGAGCAGTTGGGAGCTAAGAGTGTACTGTGGAGTGACATGTTTATTTGAGTGTCCAAACTTCCCTCTTTAGGTGGTTATTACTTCACATTCGTGAAGATCATAAAACCCACAGATTTCAAAGGCCCAGATTCTTATTATTACAGCATCTCAGTTGTTGAGGGGAGAGAAAATGAGAAGGACGTTGCTCCACCACTAAATCTATGGCTGGGCCTTGCTGAAAACAAACAAAAAGAATTCACGGTGACCAGATAGTGCTATTTTCTACTGACTGTCTCTGGGGTCTCAAACAGAATCCATTTGTTTGATTGTTTGTTTTTCAGTTTCACTTGTGTTGGGTACTTGTCCCCACACCTTCAGATTGTAGTTTGTCTGTGTCCTTGGATCTCAAGTGTGTCTCCTGTTAGGAAGCACGTAGGTTTCTTGAGTTTTCATCCGTTCTTTTAACCCTGTGTCTTTTGTTTGCAGCACTCAGACCCTGACTTTTATTCTGATGATTCAGCGCAGTGCCCTTATTGCACTTAAAAAAAAATTTTTTTGTTATCATTAATCTACAATCACGTGAAGAACATTATGTTTACTATGCTCCCCCTTAACCAAGTCCACCAGCAAAAACCTCTTAAAGTCTCTGTCCATCAGCATAGTTGGATGCTTTAAACCCCTTCAGCATGTACCCATTCAAAGACACCGATACAGTCGCTGTCAATCATGGAGTAGTAAGATGCTATATAACCTCTACTAGTCTTCTCTGTGTTGTACAGCACTCCGCATGTCCCGAGCGACCCCACGCAATATACATGGTAATCCTAATGCCCCCATTCTTTCTCCTCGCACTTATCCCTCCATTCAGAACCACCCTGCCCAGTCCTTTTCCCTTTGGCAACTTTTAGTCAACTCTCCGGTTCTGTGAGTATACTGATGTTTTTTTCCTTCAGTTTTTCTTTGTTGTTATACTGCACACATGAGTGATATCATTTGATATTGTCTTTCCCCGCCTGACCTATTTTTCTGGAAATACTACTGTCTAGCTCCATCCACGTCATTGCAAATGGCAGGATTTGTTTTCTTCTTATGGCTGCTTACTGCCCTTTTTAAACTGGATTTCATTCTTCTTTTTAGTTTATAGTTTAGCTATGTGATTTCACCATTCATCTCCTGGTTATGAGCAACAGCTTTGTGTCAATCGATATGTATCTGTATCTATCTATCGCTCTGTCTGTCTGTATGTCTGTCTATCTTTCTATATATCCTTCTTTCTATCTCTCTATCCTCTCTATTTATCTATCCATCTATCTAGCTTCCTGTCTTCTGTCTATCATGTGTATCACCTATCTATCATCTGTCATCTATCTATCTGTCTATCTATGAAACAATCTTCTTTCTGTCTGTCCATCTATCCTTATGTACAGAACAGTTAACTACATCACCTATGTCACTTCCCTACATTATGCTTCCAAAAACATTGCAAGGTTACTAGGCCGTAGGGAGAGCACTGGGCTCACTGAGACAATTGCAGATCGAATCAGCCGCGTGTGCTTACAAAACCAGTAAATGGTGGTGCAGGGACTTGAACCCGTATCTCTGTCCTCTGTCCTCTTAAACCTCCTTCTCGCTTGCTAACTGTATTTAGCCACATTCATTGACTAAGTCCTCACTGACGACCCCAAGTATACTTCCTCTGGGCCTGTTGTAGACAGAAAAGTATACTTTGTGCTTTACTCACCACCATGTTTGAGGGACATTGGCGTGTTCACCACTGATAGGAGGAGGGACAAATAAAAAGGAACACCTAACTCTAGACAGGAGGATTTGTGAGCAAAGTGTGCGTTGTGGAGAGACGTGTTTGGTTTAGTGTCCAAACTTCCGTCTTTATGTGGTTATTACTTCTTTACATTCATGGATATCATAAAACCCAGTGATTTCAAAAGCCCAGACGCATATTATTACAGCAATTCATTTGTTGATGTGAGAAAAATGAGAAGGACATTGCAGTACCACTAAATCTATACCTGGTCACTGGTGATACCAAACAAAAGCAATTCACGGTGGCTTGGTAGGACTATTTTCTAGTGACTGTCTCTGGTGACTCAAACAGAATCCATTTGTTTCTTTGTTTCAAAGATTCACTTGTATAGGCTACCTGTCCCCGCCCCTTCAGCTTGTAGTTTGTCTGTGTCCTTGGATCACAAGTGAGTCTCCAGTAAGGGAGCACTTAGGTGATCTTGAGTTTTCATCAGTTCTTCTAAACCTGTGTCTTTTGATCGGAGCAGTGAAAGCCTGTACTTTTATTCTGATATTTGATAGCTAGGCTCTTACTGCTCTTTGAAATTTTTTTTGTTCTCATTAATATACAATCACATGCAGAACAATATGTTTACTAGTCTAACCCCTTCACCAAGTCCTCGCCAAATCCCAGTTTCAGTCGCTGTCCGTCAGCGTGTCGTAAGATGCTCTAGAATCACTACTTGTCTTCTCTGTGTTGTATAGCCCTCCCAATGTCCCTTCACCCTACACATTATTCATGCAAATCCTAATGCCCCCATTCTTTTTCCCCACCCTTATCAATCCCTTCCCACAAACACTACGCAGTCCCTGTCTCTTTGGTAACTCTTAGTCCACTCTCGGGTACTGTGTATATGCTGCTCTTTCTTCCTTCAGTTTTTCTTTGTTATCGTACTCCACACATGAGTTAAATCATTTGGTACATGTATTTCTCCGACTGGCCTATTTGACTGAGCATAATACCCTCTAGCTCCATCCAAGTTATTGCCAATGATAGGATTTGTTTTCTTCTTATGGCTACTTACTGCACTTTTTAAACTGGATTTTATTCTTCTTTTTCGTTTGTAGTTTCGCTATGTGCTTCAACCATTGCTCTCATGGTTATGAGCAATAGCTTTGTGTTAATCGATATGAACCTATATCTGTCTATCTGTTTTTCTATCAATCAATCAATCAATCATCTTTCTGTCTGCCCATCTGTCCTTGTGTACAGAACAGTTAACCACGTACCCTGTGTCACTTTCCTACATTATGCTTCCAAAAATCCTGCAAGGTAACTAGGCTGTAGGGAGAGCACTGTGTTCACCGAGACACTTGCAGGTCGTGTCGGCCGAGTGTACCTACAAAACCAGGAAATGGTTGTGCAGGGAATTGAACCCGTGTCTCTATCCTCTGTCCTCTTTCATCTCCTTCTCACTTCCTGTCTGTATTTAGCCACATTCATTCACTAAGTGCTCCCTGAAGACCACAAGTATCCTTCCTCTGGGCCTGTGGTCGATAGAAACGTAAACTTGTTGCTTTGCTCACCACCATGTTTGAAGGACATCTATGTGAACACCACTGATAGGATGGAGGGTCAAATAAAAAGGAACACCAATTTCTAGACAGGAGCAGTTGGGAGCTAAGAGTGTACTGTGGAGTGACATGTTTATTTGAGTGTCCAAACTTCCCTCTTTAGGTGGTTATTACTTCACATTCGTGAAGATCATAAAACCCACAGATTTCAAAGGCCCAGATTCTTATTATTACAGCATCTCAGTTGTTGAGGGGAGAGAAAATGAGAAGGACGTTGCTCCACCACTAAATCTATGGCTGGGCCTTGCTGAAAACAAACAAAAAGAATTCACGGTGACCAGATAGTGCTATTTTCTACTGACTGTCTCTGGGGTCTCAAACAGAATCCATTTGTTTGATTGTTTGTTTTTCAGTTTCCCTTGTGTTGGGTACTTGTCCCCACACCTTCAGATTGTAGTTTGTCTGTGTCCTTGGATCTCAAGTGTGTCTCCTGTTAGGAAGCACGTAGGTTTCTTGAGTTTTCATCCGTTCTTTTAACCCTGTGTCTTTTGTTTGCAGCACTCAGACCCTGACTTTTATTCTGATGATTCAGCGCAGTGCCCTTATTGCACTTAAAAAAAAATTTTTTTGTTATCATTAATCTACAATCACGTGAAGAACATTATGTTTACTATGCTCCCCCTTAACCAAGTCCACCAGCAAAAACCTCTTAAAGTCTCTGTCCATCAGCATAGTTGGATGCTTTAAACCCCTTCAGCATGTACCCATTCAAAGACACCGATACAGTCGCTGTCAATCATGGAGTAGTAAGATGCTATATAACCTCTACTAGTCTTCTCTGTGTTGTACAGCACTCCGCATGTCCCGAGCGACCCCACGCAATATACATGGTAATCCTAATGCCCCCATTCTTTCTCCTCGCACTTATCCCTCCATTCAGAACCACCCTGCCCAGTCCTTTTCCCTTTGGCAACTTTTAGTCAACTCTCCGGTTCTGTGAGTATACTGATGTTTTTTTCCTTCAGTTTTTCTTTGTTGTTATACTGCACACATGAGTGATATCATTTGATATTGTCTTTCCCCGCCTGACCTATTTTTCTGGAAATACTACTGTCTAGCTCCATCCACGTCATTGCAAATGGCAGGATTTGTTTTCTTCTTATGGCTGCTTACTGCCCTTTTTAAACTGGATTTCATTCTTCTTTTTAGTTTATAGTTTAGCTATGTGATTTCACCATTCATCTCCTGGTTATGAGCAACAGCTTTGTGTCAATCGATATGTATCTGTATCTATCTATCGCTCTGTCTGTCTGTATGTCTGTCTATCTTTCTATATATCCTTCTTTCTATCTCTCTATCCTCTCTATTTATCTATCCATCTATCTAGCTTCCTGTCTTCTGTCTATCATGTGTATCACCTATCTATCATCTGTCATCTATCTATCTGTCTATCTATGAAACAATCTTCTTTCTGTCTGTCCATCTATCCTTATGTACAGAACAGTTAACTACATCACCTATGTCACTTCCCTACATTATGCTTCCAAAAACATTGCAAGGTTACTAGGCCGTAGGGAGAGCACTGGGCTCACTGAGACAATTGCAGATCGAATCAGCCGCGTGTGCTTACAAAACCAGTAAATGGTGGTGCAGGGACTTGAACCCGTATCTCTGTCCTCTGTCCTCTTAAACCTCCTTCTCGCTTGCTAACTGTATTTAGCCACATTCATTGACTAAGTCCTCACTGACGACCCCAAGTATACTTCCTCTGGGCCTGTTGTAGACAGAAAAGTATACTTTGTGCTTTACTCACCACCATGTTTGAGGGACATTGGCGTGTTCACCACTGATAGGAGGAGGGACAAATAAAAAGGAACACCTAACTCTAGACAGGAGGATTTGTGAGCAAAGTGTGCGTTGTGGAGAGACGTGTTTGCTTTAGTGTCCAAACTTCCGTCTTTATGTGGTTATTACTTCTTTACATTCATGGATATCATAAAACCCAGTGATTTCAAAAGCCCAGACGCATATTATTACAGCAATTCATTTGTTGATGTGAGAAAAATGAGAAGGACATTGCAGTACCACTAAATCTATACCTGGTCACTGGTGATACCAAACAAAAGCAATTCACGGTGGCTTGGTAGGACTATTTTCTAGTGACTGTCTCTGGTGACTCAAACAGAATCCATTTGTTTCTTTGTTTCAAAGATTCACTTGTATAGGCTACCTGTCCCCGCCCCTTCAGCTTGTAGTTTGTCTGTGTCCTTGGATCACAAGTGAGTCTCCAGTAAGGGAGCACTTAGGTGATCTTGAGTTTTCATCAGTTCTTCTAAACCTGTGTCTTTTGATCGGAGCAGTGAAAGCCTGTACTTTTATTCTGATATTTGATAGCTAGGCTCTTACTGCTCTTTGAAATTTTTTTTGTTCTCATTAATATACAATCACATGCAGAACAATATGTTTACTAGTCTAACCCCTTCACCAAGTCCTCGCCAAATCCCAGTTTCAGTCGCTGTCCGTCAGCGTGTCGTAAGATGCTCTAGAATCACTACTTGTCTTCTCTGTGTTGTATAGCCCTCCCAATGTCCCTTCACCCTACACATTATTCATGCAAATCCTAATGCCCCCATTCTTTTTCCCCACCCTTATCAATCCCTTCCCACAAACACTACGCAGTCCCTGTCTCTTTGGTAACTCTTAGTCCACTCTCGGGTACTGTGTATATGCTGCTCTTTCTTCCTTCAGTTTTTCTTTGTTATCGTACTCCACACATGAGTTAAATCATTTGGTACATGTATTTCTCCGACTGGCCTATTTGACTGAGCATAATACCCTCTAGCTCCATCCAAGTTATTGCCAATGATAGGATTTGTTTTCTTCTTATGGCTACTTACTGCACTTTTTAAACTGGATTTTATTCTTCTTTTTCGTTTGTAGTTTCGCTATGTGCTTCAACCATTGCTCTCATGGTTATGAGCAATAGCTTTGTGTTAATCGATATGAACCTATATCTGTCTATCTGTTTTTCTATCAATCAATCAATCAATCATCTTTCTGTCTGCCCATCTGTCCTTGTGTACAGAACAGTTAACCACGTACCCTGTGTCACTTTCCTACATTATGCTTCCAAAAATCCTGCAAGGTAACTAGGCTGTAGGGAGAGCACTGTGTTCACCGAGACACTTGCAGGTCGTGTCGGCCGAGTGTACCTACAAAACCAGGAAATGGTTGTGCAGGGAATTGAACCCGTGTCTCTATCCTCTGTCCTCTTTCATCTCCTTCTCACTTCCTGTCTGTATTTAGCCACATTCATTCACTAAGTGCTCCCTGAAGACCACAAGTATCCTTCCTCTGGGCCTGTGGTCGATAGAAACGTAAACTTGTTGCTTTGCTCACCACCATGTTTGAAGGACATCTATGTGAACACCACTGATAGGATGGAGGGTCAAATAAAAAGGAACACCAATTTCTAGACAGGAGCAGTTGGGAGCTAAGAGTGTATTGTGGAGTGACATGTTTATTTGAGTGTCCAAACTTCCCTCTTTAGGTGGTTATTACTTCACATTCGTGAAGATCATAAAACCCACAGATTTCAAAGGCCCAGATTCTTATTATTACAGCATCTCAGTTGTTGAGGGGAGAGAAAATGAGAAGGACGTTGCTCCACCACTAAATCTATGGCTGGGCCTTGCTGAAAACAAACAAAAAGAATTCACGGTGACCAGATAGTGCTATTTTCTACTGACTGTCTCTGGGGTCTCAAACAGAATCCATTTGTTTGATTGTTTGTTTTTCAGTTTCACTTGTGTTGGGTACTTGTCCCCACACCTTCAGATTGTAGTTTGTCTGTGTCCTTGGATCTCAAGTGTGTCTCCTGTTAGGAAGCACGTAGGTTTCTTGAGTTTTCATCCGTTCTTTTAACCCTGTGTCTTTTGTTTGCAGCACTCAGACCCTGACTTTTATTCTGATGATTCAGCGCAGTGCCCTTATTGCACTTAAAAAAAAATTTTTTTGTTATCATTAATCTACAATCACGTGAAGAACATTATGTTTACTATGCTCCCCCTTAACCAAGTCCACCAGCAAAAACCTCTTAAAGTCTCTGTCCATCAGCATAGTTGGATGCTTTAAACCCCTTCAGCATGTACCCATTCAAAGACACCGATACAGTCGCTGTCAATCATGGAGTAGTAAGATGCTATATAACCTCTACTAGTCTTCTCTGTGTTGTACAGCACTCCGCATGTCCCGAGCGACCCCACGCAATATACATGGTAATCCTAATGCCCCCATTCTTTCTCCTCGCACTTATCCCTCCATTCAGAACCACCCTGCCCAGTCCTTTTCCCTTTGGCAACTTTTAGTCAACTCTCGGGTTCTGTGAGTATACTGATGTTTTTTTCCTTCAGTTTTTCTTTGTTGTTATACTGCACACATGAGTGATATCATTTGATATTGTCTTTCCCCGCCTGACCTATTTTTCTGGAAATACTACTGTCTAGCTCCATCCACGTCATTGCAAATGGCAGGATTTGTTTTCTTCTTATGGCTGCTTACTGCCCTTTTTAAACTGGATTTCATTCTTCTTTTTAGTTTATAGTTTAGCTATGTGATTTCACCATTCATCTCCTGGTTATGAGCAACAGCTTTGTGTCAATCGATATGTATCTGTATCTATCTATCGCTCTGTCTGTCTGTATGTCTGTCTATCTTTCTATATATCCTTCTTTCTATCTCTCTATCCTCTCTATTTATCTATCCATCTATCTAGCTTCCTGTCTTCTGTCTATCATGTGTATCACCTATCTATCATCTGTCATCTATCTATCTGTCTATCTATGAAACAATCTTCTTTCTGTCTGTCCATCTATCCTTATGTACAGAACAGTTAACTACATCACCTATGTCACTTCCCTACATTATGCTTCCAAAAACATTGCAAGGTTACTAGGCCGTAGGGAGAGCACTGGGCTCACTGAGACAATTGCAGATCGAATCAGCCGCGTGTGCTTACAAAACCAGTAAATGGTGGTGCAGGGACTTGAACCCGTATCTCTGTCCTCTGTCCTCTTAAACCTCCTTCTCGCTTGCTAACTGTATTTAGCCACATTCATTGACTAAGTCCTCACTGACGACCCCAAGTATACTTCCTCTGGGCCTGTTGTAGACAGAAAAGTATACTTTGTGCTTTACTCACCACCATGTTTGAGGGACATTGGCGTGTTCACCACTGATAGGAGGAGGGACAAATAAAAAGGAACACCTAACTCTAGACAGGAGGATTTGTGAGCAAAGTGTGCGTTGTGGAGAGACGTGTTTGGTTTAGTGTCCAAACTTCCGTCTTTATGTGGTTATTACTTCTTTACATTCATGGATATCATAAAACCCAGTGATTTCAAAAGCCCAGACGCATATTATTACAGCAATTCATTTGTTGATGTGAGAAAAATGAGAAGGACATTGCAGTACCACTAAATCTATACCTGGTCACTGGTGATACCAAACAAAAGCAATTCACGGTGGCTTGGTAGGACTATTTTCTAGTGACTGTCTCTGGTGACTCAAACAGAATCCATTTGTTTCTTTGTTTCAAAGATTCACTTGTATAGGCTACCTGTCCCCGCCCCTTCAGCTTGTAGTTTGTCTGTGTCCTTGGATCACAAGTGAGTCTCCAGTAAGGGAGCACTTAGGTGATCTTGAGTTTTCATCAGTTCTTCTAAACCTGTGTCTTTTGATCGGAGCAGTGAAAGCCTGTACTTTTATTCTGATATTTGATAGCTAGGCTCTTACTGCTCTTTGAAATTTTTTTTGTTCTCATTAATATACAATCACATGCAGAACAATATGTTTACTAGTCTAACCCCTTCACCAAGTCCTCGCCAAATCCCAGTTTCAGTCGCTGTCCGTCAGCGTGTCGTAAGATGCTCTAGAATCACTACTTGTCTTCTCTGTGTTGTATAGCCCTCCCAATGTCCCTTCACCCTACACATTATTCATGCAAATCCTAATGCCCCCATTCTTTTTCCCCACCCTTATCAATCCCTTCCCACAAACACTACGCAGTCCCTGTCTCTTTGGTAACTCTTAGTCCACTCTCGGGTACTGTGTATATGCTGCTCTTTCTTCCTTCAGTTTTTCTTTGTTATCGTACTCCACACATGAGTTAAATCATTTGGTACATGTATTTCTCCGACTGGCCTATTTGACTGAGCATAATACCCTCTAGCTCCATCCAAGTTATTGCCAATGATAGGATTTGTTTTCTTCTTATGGCTACTTACTGCACTTTTTAAACTGGATTTTATTCTTCTTTTTCGTTTGTAGTTTCGCTATGTGCTTCAACCATTGCTCTCATGGTTATGAGCAATAGCTTTGTGTTAATCGATATGAACCTATATCTGTCTATCTGTTTTTCTATCAATCAATCAATCAATCATCTTTCTGTCTGCCCATCTGTCCTTGTGTACAGAACAGTTAACCACGTACCCTGTGTCACTTTCCTACATTATGCTTCCAAAAATCCTGCAAGGTAACTAGGCTGTAGGGAGAGCACTGTGTTCACCGAGACACTTGCAGGTCGTGTCGGCCGAGTGTACCTACAAAACCAGGAAATGGTTGTGCAGGGAATTGAACCCGTGTCTCTATCCTCTGTCCTCTTTCATCTCCTTCTCACTTCCTGTCTGTATTTAGCCACATTCATTCACTAAGTGCTCCCTGAAGACCACAAGTATCCTTCCTCTGGGCCTGTGGTCGATAGAAACGTAAACTTGTTGCTTTGCTCACCACCATGTTTGAAGGACATCTATGTGAACACCACTGATAGGATGGAGGGTCAAATAAAAAGGAACACCAATTTCTAGACAGGAGCAGTTGGGAGCTAAGAGTGTATTGTGGAGTGACATGTTTATTTGAGTGTCCAAACTTCCCTCTTTAGGTGGTTATTACTTCACATTCGTGAAGATCATAAAACCCACAGATTTCAAAGGCCCAGATTCTTATTATTACAGCATCTCAGTTGTTGAGGGGAGAGAAAATGAGAAGGACGTTGCTCCACCACTAAATCTATGGCTGGGCCTTGCTGAAAACAAACAAAAAGAATTCACGGTGACCAGATAGTGCTATTTTCTACTGACTGTCTCTGGGGTCTCAAACAGAATCCATTTGTTTGATTGTTTGTTTTTCAGTTTCCCTTGTGTTGGGTACTTGTCCCCACACCTTCAGATTGTAGTTTGTCTGTGTCCTTGGATCTCAAGTGTGTCTCCTGTTAGGAAGCACGTAGGTTTCTTGAGTTTTCATCCGTTCTTTTAACCCTGTGTCTTTTGTTTGCAGCACTCAGACCCTGACTTTTATTCTGATGATTCAGCGCAGTGCCCTTATTGCACTTAAAAAAAAATTTTTTTGTTATCATTAATCTACAATCACGTGAAGAACATTATGTTTACTATGCTCCCCCTTAACCAAGTCCACCAGCAAAAACCTCTTAAAGTCTCTGTCCATCAGCATAGTTGGATGCTTTAAACCCCTTCAGCATGTACCCATTCAAAGACACCGATACAGTCGCTGTCAATCATGGAGTAGTAAGATGCTATATAACCTCTACTAGTCTTCTCTGTGTTGTACAGCACTCCGCATGTCCCGAGCGACCCCACGCAATATACATGGTAATCCTAATGCCCCCATTCTTTCTCCTCGCACTTATCCCTCCATTCAGAACCACCCTGCCCAGTCCTTTTCCCTTTGGCAACTTTTAGTCAACTCTCGGGTTCTGTGAGTATACTGATGTTTTTTTCCTTCAGTTTTTCTTTGTTGTTATACTGCACACATGAGTGATATCATTTGATATTGTCTTTCCCCGCCTGACCTATTTTTCTGGAAATACTACTGTCTAGCTCCATCCACGTCATTGCAAATGGCAGGATTTGTTTTCTTCTTATGGCTGCTTACTGCCCTTTTTAAACTGGATTTCATTCTTCTTTTTAGTTTATAGTTTAGCTATGTGATTTCACCATTCATCTCCTGGTTATGAGCAACAGCTTTGTGTCAATCGATATGTATCTGTATCTATCTATCGCTCTGTCTGTCTGTATGTCTGTCTATCTTTCTATATATCCTTCTTTCTATCTCTCTATCCTCTCTATTTATCTATCCATCTATCTAGCTTCCTGTCTTCTGTCTATCATGTGTATCACCTATCTATCATCTGTCATCTATCTATCTGTCTATCTATGAAACAATCTTCTTTCTGTCTGTCCATCTATCCTTATGTACAGAACAGTTAACTACATCACCTATGTCACTTCCCTACATTATGCTTCCAAAAACATTGCAAGGTTACTAGGCCGTAGGGAGAGCACTGGGCTCACTGAGACAATTGCAGATCGAATCAGCCGCGTGTGCTTACAAAACCAGTAAATGGTGGTGCAGGGACTTGAACCCGTATCTCTGTCCTCTGTCCTCTTAAACCTCCTTCTCGCTTGCTAACTGTATTTAGCCACATTCATTGACTAAGTCCTCACTGACGACCCCAAGTATACTTCCTCTGGGCCTGTTGTAGACAGAAAAGTATACTTTGTGCTTTACTCACCACCATGTTTGAGGGACATTGGCGTGTTCACCACTGATAGGAGGAGGGACAAATAAAAAGGAACACCTAACTCTAGACAGGAGGATTTGTGAGCAAAGTGTGCGTTGTGGAGAGACGTGTTTGGTTTAGTGTCCAAACTTCCGTCTTTATGTGGTTATTACTTCTTTACATTCATGGATATCATAAAACCCAGTGATTTCAAAAGCCCAGACGCATATTATTACAGCAATTCATTTGTTGATGTGAGAAAAATGAGAAGGACATTGCAGTACCACTAAATCTATACCTGGTCACTGGTGATACCAAACAAAAGCAATTCACGGTGGCTTGGTAGGACTATTTTCTAGTGACTGTCTCTGGTGACTCAAACAGAATCCATTTGTTTCTTTGTTTCAAAGATTCACTTGTATAGGCTACCTGTCCCCGCCCCTTCAGCTTGTAGTTTGTCTGTGTCCTTGGATCACAAGTGAGTCTCCAGTAAGGGAGCACTTAGGTGATCTTGAGTTTTCATCAGTTCTTCTAAACCTGTGTCTTTTGATCGGAGCAGTGAAAGCCTGTACTTTTATTCTGATATTTGATAGCTAGGCTCTTACTGCTCTTTGAAATTTTTTTTGTTCTCATTAATATACAATCACATGCAGAACAATATGTTTACTAGTCTAACCCCTTCACCAAGTCCTCGCCAAATCCCAGTTTCAGTCGCTGTCCGTCAGCGTGTCGTAAGATGCTCTAGAATCACTACTTGTCTTCTCTGTGTTGTATAGCCCTCCCAATGTCCCTTCACCCTACACATTATTCATGCAAATCCTAATGCCCCCATTCTTTTTCCCCACCCTTATCAATCCCTTCCCACAAACACTACGCAGTCCCTGTCTCTTTGGTAACTCTTAGTCCACTCTCGGGTACTGTGTATATGCTGCTCTTTCTTCCTTCAGTTTTTCTTTGTTATCGTACTCCACACATGAGTTAAATCATTTGGTACATGTATTTCTCCGACTGGCCTATTTGACTGAGCATAATACCCTCTAGCTCCATCCAAGTTATTGCCAATGATAGGATTTGTTTTCTTCTTATGGCTACTTACTGCACTTTTTAAACTGGATTTTATTCTTCTTTTTCGTTTGTAGTTTCGCTATGTGCTTCAACCATTGCTCTCATGGTTATGAGCAATAGCTTTGTGTTAATCGATATGAACCTATATCTGTCTATCTGTTTTTCTATCAATCAATCAATCAATCATCTTTCTGTCTGCCCATCTGTCCTTGTGTACAGAACAGTTAACCACGTACCCTGTGTCACTTTCCTACATTATGCTTCCAAAAATCCTGCAAGGTAA
Source organism: Manis pentadactyla (assembly GCF_030020395.1). Lineage (NCBI taxonomy): Eukaryota > Metazoa > Chordata > Mammalia > Pholidota > Manidae > Manis > Manis pentadactyla. The sequence continues at coordinate 14,544 of NW_026644752.1, forward strand.
CTAGGCTGTAGGGAGAGCACTGTGTTCACCGAGACACTTGCAGGTCGTGTCGGCCGAGTGTACCTACAAAACCAGGAAATGGTTGTGCAGGGAATTGAACCCGTGTCTCTATCCTCTGTCCTCTTTCATCTCCTTCTCACTTCCTGTCTGTATTTAGCCACATTCATTCACTAAGTGCTCCCTGAAGACCACAAGTATCCTTCCTCTGGGCCTGTGGTCGATAGAAACGTAAACTTGTTGCTTTGCTCACCACCATGTTTGAAGGACATCTATGTGAACACCACTGATAGGATGGAGGGTCAAATAAAAAGGAACACCAATTTCTAGACAGGAGCAGTTGGGAGCTAAGAGTGTATTGTGGAGTGACATGTTTATTTGAGTGTCCAAACTTCCCTCTTTAGGTGGTTATTACTTCACATTCGTGAAGATCATAAAACCCACAGATTTCAAAGGCCCAGATTCTTATTATTACAGCATCTCAGTTGTTGAGGGGAGAGAAAATGAGAAGGACGTTGCTCCACCACTAAATCTATGGCTGGGCCTTGCTGAAAACAAACAAAAAGAATTCACGGTGACCAGATAGTGCTATTTTCTACTGACTGTCTCTGGGGTCTCAAACAGAATCCATTTGTTTGATTGTTTGTTTTTCAGTTTCCCTTGTGTTGGGTACTTGTCCCCACACCTTCAGATTGTAGTTTGTCTGTGTCCTTGGATCTCAAGTGTGTCTCCTGTTAGGAAGCACGTAGGTTTCTTGAGTTTTCATCCGTTCTTTTAACCCTGTGTCTTTTGTTTGCAGCACTCAGACCCTGACTTTTATTCTGATGATTCAGCGCAGTGCCCTTATTGCACTTAAAAAAAAATTTTTTTGTTATCATTAATCTACAATCACGTGAAGAACATTATGTTTACTATGCTCCCCCTTAACCAAGTCCACCAGCAAAAACCTCTTAAAGTCTCTGTCCATCAGCATAGTTGGATGCTTTAAACCCCTTCAGCATGTACCCATTCAAAGACACCGATACAGTCGCTGTCAATCATGGAGTAGTAAGATGCTATATAACCTCTACTAGTCTTCTCTGTGTTGTACAGCACTCCGCATGTCCCGAGCGACCCCACGCAATATACATGGTAATCCTAATGCCCCCATTCTTTCTCCTCGCACTTATCCCTCCATTCAGAACCACCCTGCCCAGTCCTTTTCCCTTTGGCAACTTTTAGTCAACTCTCGGGTTCTGTGAGTATACTGATGTTTTTTTCCTTCAGTTTTTCTTTGTTGTTATACTGCACACATGAGTGATATCATTTGATATTGTCTTTCCCCGCCTGACCTATTTTTCTGGAAATACTACTGTCTAGCTCCATCCACGTCATTGCAAATGGCAGGATTTGTTTTCTTCTTATGGCTGCTTACTGCCCTTTTTAAACTGGATTTCATTCTTCTTTTTAGTTTATAGTTTAGCTATGTGATTTCACCATTCATCTCCTGGTTATGAGCAACAGCTTTGTGTCAATCGATATGTATCTGTATCTATCTATCGCTCTGTCTGTCTGTATGTCTGTCTATCTTTCTATATATCCTTCTTTCTATCTCTCTATCCTCTCTATTTATCTATCCATCTATCTAGCTTCCTGTCTTCTGTCTATCATGTGTATCACCTATCTATCATCTGTCATCTATCTATCTGTCTATCTATGAAACAATCTTCTTTCTGTCTGTCCATCTATCCTTATGTACAGAACAGTTAACTACATCACCTATGTCACTTCCCTACATTATGCTTCCAAAAACATTGCAAGGTTACTAGGCCGTAGGGAGAGCACTGGGCTCACTGAGACAATTGCAGATCGAATCAGCCGCGTGTGCTTACAAAACCAGTAAATGGTGGTGCAGGGACTTGAACCCGTATCTCTGTCCTCTGTCCTCTTAAACCTCCTTCTCGCTTGCTAACTGTATTTAGCCACATTCATTGACTAAGTCCTCACTGACGACCCCAAGTATACTTCCTCTGGGCCTGTTGTAGACAGAAAAGTATACTTTGTGCTTTACTCACCACCATGTTTGAGGGACATTGGCGTGTTCACCACTGATAGGAGGAGGGACAAATAAAAAGGAACACCTAACTCTAGACAGGAGGATTTGTGAGCAAAGTGTGCGTTGTGGAGAGACGTGTTTGGTTTAGTGTCCAAACTTCCGTCTTTATGTGGTTATTACTTCTTTACATTCATGGATATCATAAAACCCAGTGATTTCAAAAGCCCAGACGCATATTATTACAGCAATTCATTTGTTGATGTGAGAAAAATGAGAAGGACATTGCAGTACCACTAAATCTATACCTGGTCACTGGTGATACCAAACAAAAGCAATTCACGGTGGCTTGGTAGGACTATTTTCTAGTGACTGTCTCTGGTGACTCAAACAGAATCCATTTGTTTCTTTGTTTCAAAGATTCACTTGTATAGGCTACCTGTCCCCGCCCCTTCAGCTTGTAGTTTGTCTGTGTCCTTGGATCACAAGTGAGTCTCCAGTAAGGGAGCACTTAGGTGATCTTGAGTTTTCATCAGTTCTTCTAAACCTGTGTCTTTTGATCGGAGCAGTGAAAGCCTGTACTTTTATTCTGATATTTGATAGCTAGGCTCTTACTGCTCTTTGAAATTTTTTTTGTTCTCATTAATATACAATCACATGCAGAACAATATGTTTACTAGTCTAACCCCTTCACCAAGTCCTCGCCAAATCCCAGTTTCAGTCGCTGTCCGTCAGCGTGTCGTAAGATGCTCTAGAATCACTACTTGTCTTCTCTGTGTTGTATAGCCCTCCCAATGTCCCTTCACCCTACACATTATTCATGCAAATCCTAATGCCCCCATTCTTTTTCCCCACCCTTATCAATCCCTTCCCACAAACACTACGCAGTCCCTGTCTCTTTGGTAACTCTTAGTCCACTCTCGGGTACTGTGTATATGCTGCTCTTTCTTCCTTCAGTTTTTCTTTGTTATCGTACTCCACACATGAGTTAAATCATTTGGTACATGTATTTCTCCGACTGGCCTATTTGACTGAGCATAATACCCTCTAGCTCCATCCAAGTTATTGCCAATGATAGGATTTGTTTTCTTCTTATGGCTACTTACTGCACTTTTTAAACTGGATTTTATTCTTCTTTTTCGTTTGTAGTTTCGCTATGTGCTTCAACCATTGCTCTCATGGTTATGAGCAATAGCTTTGTGTTAATCGATATGAACCTATATCTGTCTATCTGTTTTTCTATCAATCAATCAATCAATCATCTTTCTGTCTGCCCATCTGTCCTTGTGTACAGAACAGTTAACCACGTACCCTGTGTCACTTTCCTACATTATGCTTCCAAAAATCCTGCAAGGTAACTAGGCTGTAGGGAGAGCACTGTGTTCACCGAGACACTTGCAGGTCGTGTCGGCCGAGTGTACCTACAAAACCAGGAAATGGTTGTGCAGGGAATTGAACCCGTGTCTCTATCCTCTGTCCTCTTTCATCTCCTTCTCACTTCCTGTCTGTATTTAGCCACATTCATTCACTAAGTGCTCCCTGAAGACCACAAGTATCCTTCCTCTGGGCCTGTGGTCGATAGAAACGTAAACTTGTTGCTTTGCTCACCACCATGTTTGAAGGACATCTATGTGAACACCACTGATAGGATGGAGGGTCAAATAAAAAGGAACACCAATTTCTAGACAGGAGCAGTTGGGAGCTAAGAGTGTATTGTGGAGTGACATGTTTATTTGAGTGTCCAAACTTCCCTCTTTAGGTGGTTATTACTTCACATTCGTGAAGATCATAAAACCCACAGATTTCAAAGGCCCAGATTCTTATTATTACAGCATCTCAGTTGTTGAGGGGAGAGAAAATGAGAAGGACGTTGCTCCACCACTAAATCTATGGCTGGGCCTTGCTGAAAACAAACAAAAAGAATTCACGGTGACCAGATAGTGCTATTTTCTACTGACTGTCTCTGGGGTCTCAAACAGAATCCATTTGTTTGATTGTTTGTTTTTCAGTTTCCCTTGTGTTGGGTACTTGTCCCCACACCTTCAGATTGTAGTTTGTCTGTGTCCTTGGATCTCAAGTGTGTCTCCTGTTAGGAAGCACGTAGGTTTCTTGAGTTTTCATCCGTTCTTTTAACCCTGTGTCTTTTGTTTGCAGCACTCAGACCCTGACTTTTATTCTGATGATTCAGCGCAGTGCCCTTATTGCACTTAAAAAAAAATTTTTTTGTTATCATTAATCTACAATCACGTGAAGAACATTATGTTTACTATGCTCCCCCTTAACCAAGTCCACCAGCAAAAACCTCTTAAAGTCTCTGTCCATCAGCATAGTTGGATGCTTTAAACCCCTTCAGCATGTACCCATTCAAAGACACCGATACAGTCGCTGTCAATCATGGAGTAGTAAGATGCTATATAACCTCTACTAGTCTTCTCTGTGTTGTACAGCACTCCGCATGTCCCGAGCGACCCCACGCAATATACATGGTAATCCTAATGCCCCCATTCTTTCTCCTCGCACTTATCCCTCCATTCAGAACCACCCTGCCCAGTCCTTTTCCCTTTGGCAACTTTTAGTCAACTCTCCGGTTCTGTGAGTATACTGATGTTTTTTTCCTTCAGTTTTTCTTTGTTGTTATACTGCACACATGAGTGATATCATTTGATATTGTCTTTCCCCGCCTGACCTATTTTTCTGGAAATACTACTGTCTAGCTCCATCCACGTCATTGCAAATGGCAGGATTTGTTTTCTTCTTATGGCTGCTTACTGCCCTTTTTAAACTGGATTTCATTCTTCTTTTTAGTTTATAGTTTAGCTATGTGATTTCACCATTCATCTCCTGGTTATGAGCAACAGCTTTGTGTCAATCGATATGTATCTGTATCTATCTATCGCTCTGTCTGTCTGTATGTCTGTCTATCTTTCTATATATCCTTCTTTCTATCTCTCTATCCTCTCTATTTATCTATCCATCTATCTAGCTTCCTGTCTTCTGTCTATCATGTGTATCACCTATCTATCATCTGTCATCTATCTATCTGTCTATCTATGAAACAATCTTCTTTCTGTCTGTCCATCTATCCTTATGTACAGAACAGTTAACTACATCACCTATGTCACTTCCCTACATTATGCTTCCAAAAACATTGCAAGGTTACTAGGCCGTAGGGAGAGCACTGGGCTCACTGAGACAATTGCAGATCGAATCAGCCGCGTGTGCTTACAAAACCAGTAAATGGTGGTGCAGGGACTTGAACCCGTATCTCTGTCCTCTGTCCTCTTAAACCTCCTTCTCGCTTGCTAACTGTATTTAGCCACATTCATTGACTAAGTCCTCACTGACGACCCCAAGTATACTTCCTCTGGGCCTGTTGTAGACAGAAAAGTATACTTTGTGCTTTACTCACCACCATGTTTGAGGGACATTGGCGTGTTCACCACTGATAGGAGGAGGGACAAATAAAAAGGAACACCTAACTCTAGACAGGAGGATTTGTGAGCAAAGTGTGCGTTGTGGAGAGACGTGTTTGGTTTAGTGTCCAAACTTCCGTCTTTATGTGGTTATTACTTCTTTACATTCATGGATATCATAAAACCCAGTGATTTCAAAAGCCCAGACGCATATTATTACAGCAATTCATTTGTTGATGTGAGAAAAATGAGAAGGACATTGCAGTACCACTAAATCTATACCTGGTCACTGGTGATACCAAACAAAAGCAATTCACGGTGGCTTGGTAGGACTATTTTCTAGTGACTGTCTCTGGTGACTCAAACAGAATCCATTTGTTTCTTTGTTTCAAAGATTCACTTGTATAGGCTACCTGTCCCCGCCCCTTCAGCTTGTAGTTTGTCTGTGTCCTTGGATCACAAGTGAGTCTCCAGTAAGGGAGCACTTAGGTGATCTTGAGTTTTCATCAGTTCTTCTAAACCTGTGTCTTTTGATCGGAGCAGTGAAAGCCTGTACTTTTATTCTGATATTTGATAGCTAGGCTCTTACTGCTCTTTGAAATTTTTTTTGTTCTCATTAATATACAATCACATGCAGAACAATATGTTTACTAGTCTAACCCCTTCACCAAGTCCTCGCCAAATCCCAGTTTCAGTCGCTGTCCGTCAGCGTGTCGTAAGATGCTCTAGAATCACTACTTGTCTTCTCTGTGTTGTATAGCCCTCCCAATGTCCCTTCACCCTACACATTATTCATGCAAATCCTAATGCCCCCATTCTTTTTCCCCACCCTTATCAATCCCTTCCCACAAACACTACGCAGTCCCTGTCTCTTTGGTAACTCTTAGTCCACTCTCGGGTACTGTGTATATGCTGCTCTTTCTTCCTTCAGTTTTTCTTTGTTATCGTACTCCACACATGAGTTAAATCATTTGGTACATGTATTTCTCCGACTGGCCTATTTGACTGAGCATAATACCCTCTAGCTCCATCCAAGTTATTGCCAATGATAGGATTTGTTTTCTTCTTATGGCTACTTACTGCACTTTTTAAACTGGATTTTATTCTTCTTTTTCGTTTGTAGTTTCGCTATGTGCTTCAACCATTGCTCTCATGGTTATGAGCAATAGCTTTGTGTTAATCGATATGAACCTATATCTGTCTATCTGTTTTTCTATCAATCAATCAATCAATCATCTTTCTGTCTGCCCATCTGTCCTTGTGTACAGAACAGTTAACCACGTACCCTGTGTCACTTTCCTACATTATGCTTCCAAAAATCCTGCAAGGTAACTAGGCTGTAGGGAGAGCACTGTGTTCACCGAGACACTTGCAGGTCGTGTCGGCCGAGTGTACCTACAAAACCAGGAAATGGTTGTGCAGGGAATTGAACCCGTGTCTCTATCCTCTGTCCTCTTTCATCTCCTTCTCACTTCCTGTCTGTATTTAGCCACATTCATTCACTAAGTGCTCCCTGAAGACCACAAGTATCCTTCCTCTGGGCCTGTGGTCGATAGAAACGTAAACTTGTTGCTTTGCTCACCACCATGTTTGAAGGACATCTATGTGAACACCACTGATAGGATGGAGGGTCAAATAAAAAGGAACACCAATTTCTAGACAGGAGCAGTTGGGAGCTAAGAGTGTATTGTGGAGTGACATGTTTATTTGAGTGTCCAAACTTCCCTCTTTAGGTGGTTATTACTTCACATTCGTGAAGATCATAAAACCCACAGATTTCAAAGGCCCAGATTCTTATTATTACAGCATCTCAGTTGTTGAGGGGAGAGAAAATGAGAAGGACGTTGCTCCACCACTAAATCTATGGCTGGGCCTTGCTGAAAACAAACAAAAAGAATTCACGGTGACCAGATAGTGCTATTTTCTACTGACTGTCTCTGGGGTCTCAAACAGAATCCATTTGTTTGATTGTTTGTTTTTCAGTTTCACTTGTGTTGGGTACTTGTCCCCACACCTTCAGATTGTAGTTTGTCTGTGTCCTTGGATCTCAAGTGTGTCTCCTGTTAGGAAGCACGTAGGTTTCTTGAGTTTTCATCCGTTCTTTTAACCCTGTGTCTTTTGTTTGCAGCACTCAGACCCTGACTTTTATTCTGATGATTCAGCGCAGTGCCCTTATTGCACTTAAAAAAAAATTTTTTTGTTATCATTAATCTACAATCACGTGAAGAACATTATGTTTACTATGCTCCCCCTTAACCAAGTCCACCAGCAAAAACCTCTTAAAGTCTCTGTCCATCAGCATAGTTGGATGCTTTAAACCCCTTCAGCATGTACCCATTCAAAGACACCGATACAGTCGCTGTCAATCATGGAGTAGTAAGATGCTATATAACCTCTACTAGTCTTCTCTGTGTTGTACAGCACTCCGCATGTCCCGAGCGACCCCACGCAATATACATGGTAATCCTAATGCCCCCATTCTTTCTCCTCGCACTTATCCCTCCATTCAGAACCACCCTGCCCAGTCCTTTTCCCTTTGGCAACTTTTAGTCAACTCTCGGGTTCTGTGAGTATACTGATGTTTTTTTCCTTCAGTTTTTCTTTGTTGTTATACTGCACACATGAGTGATATCATTTGATATTGTCTTTCCCCGCCTGACCTATTTTTCTGGAAATACTACTGTCTAGCTCCATCCACGTCATTGCAAATGGCAGGATTTGTTTTCTTCTTATGGCTGCTTACTGCCCTTTTTAAACTGGATTTCATTCTTCTTTTTAGTTTATAGTTTAGCTATGTGATTTCACCATTCATCTCCTGGTTATGAGCAACAGCTTTGTGTCAATCGATATGTATCTGTATCTATCTATCGCTCTGTCTGTCTGTATGTCTGTCTATCTTTCTATATATCCTTCTTTCTATCTCTCTATCCTCTCTATTTATCTATCCATCTATCTAGCTTCCTGTCTTCTGTCTATCATGTGTATCACCTATCTATCATCTGTCATCTATCTATCTGTCTATCTATGAAACAATCTTCTTTCTGTCTGTCCATCTATCCTTATGTACAGAACAGTTAACTACATCACCTATGTCACTTCCCTACATTATGCTTCCAAAAACATTGCAAGGTTACTAGGCCGTAGGGAGAGCACTGGGCTCACTGAGACAATTGCAGATCGAATCAGCCGCGTGTGCTTACAAAACCAGTAAATGGTGGTGCAGGGACTTGAACCCGTATCTCTGTCCTCTGTCCTCTTAAACCTCCTTCTCGCTTGCTAACTGTATTTAGCCACATTCATTGACTAAGTCCTCACTGACGACCCCAAGTATACTTCCTCTGGGCCTGTTGTAGACAGAAAAGTATACTTTGTGCTTTACTCACCACCATGTTTGAGGGACATTGGCGTGTTCACCACTGATAGGAGGAGGGACAAATAAAAAGGAACACCTAACTCTAGACAGGAGGATTTGTGAGCAAAGTGTGCGTTGTGGAGAGACGTGTTTGGTTTAGTGTCCAAACTTCCGTCTTTATGTGGTTATTACTTCTTTACATTCATGGATATCATAAAACCCAGTGATTTCAAAAGCCCAGACGCATATTATTACAGCAATTCATTTGTTGATGTGAGAAAAATGAGAAGGACATTGCAGTACCACTAAATCTATACCTGGTCACTGGTGATACCAAACAAAAGCAATTCACGGTGGCTTGGTAGGACTATTTTCTAGTGACTGTCTCTGGTGACTCAAACAGAATCCATTTGTTTCTTTGTTTCAAAGATTCACTTGTATAGGCTACCTGTCCCCGCCCCTTCAGCTTGTAGTTTGTCTGTGTCCTTGGATCACAAGTGAGTCTCCAGTAAGGGAGCACTTAGGTGATCTTGAGTTTTCATCAGTTCTTCTAAACCTGTGTCTTTTGATCGGAGCAGTGAAAGCCTGTACTTTTATTCTGATATTTGATAGCTAGGCTCTTACTGCTCTTTGAAATTTTTTTTGTTCTCATTAATATACAATCACATGCAGAACAATATGTTTACTAGTCTAACCCCTTCACCAAGTCCTCGCCAAATCCCAGTTTCAGTCGCTGTCCGTCAGCGTGTCGTAAGATGCTCTAGAATCACTACTTGTCTTCTCTGTGTTGTATAGCCCTCCCAATGTCCCTTCACCCTACACATTATTCATGCAAATCCTAATGCCCCCATTCTTTTTCCCCACCCTTATCAATCCCTTCCCACAAACACTACGCAGTCCCTGTCTCTTTGGTAACTCTTAGTCCACTCTCGGGTACTGTGTATATGCTGCTCTTTCTTCCTTCAGTTTTTCTTTGTTATCGTACTCCACACATGAGTTAAATCATTTGGTACATGTATTTCTCCGACTGGCCTATTTGACTGAGCATAATACCCTCTAGCTCCATCCAAGTTATTGCCAATGATAGGATTTGTTTTCTTCTTATGGCTACTTACTGCACTTTTTAAACTGGATTTTATTCTTCTTTTTCGTTTGTAGTTTCGCTATGTGCTTCAACCATTGCTCTCATGGTTATGAGCAATAGCTTTGTGTTAATCGATATGAACCTATATCTGTCTATCTGTTTTTCTATCAATCAATCAATCAATCATCTTTCTGTCTGCCCATCTGTCCTTGTGTACAGAACAGTTAACCACGTACCCTGTGTCACTTTCCTACATTATGCTTCCAAAAATCCTGCAAGGTAACTAGGCTGTAGGGAGAGCACTGTGTTCACCGAGACACTTGCAGGTCGTGTCGGCCGAGTGTACCTACAAAACCAGGAAATGGTTGTGCAGGGAATTGAACCCGTGTCTCTATCCTCTGTCCTCTTTCATCTCCTTCTCACTTCCTGTCTGTATTTAGCCACATTCATTCACTAAGTGCTCCCTGAAGACCACAAGTATCCTTCCTCTGGGCCTGTGGTCGATAGAAACGTAAACTTGTTGCTTTGCTCACCACCATGTTTGAAGGACATCTATGTGAACACCACTGATAGGATGGAGGGTCAAATAAAAAGGAACACCAATTTCTAGACAGGAGCAGTTGGGAGCTAAGAGTGTATTGTGGAGTGACATGTTTATTTGAGTGTCCAAACTTCCCTCTTTAGGTGGTTATTACTTCACATTCGTGAAGATCATAAAACCCACAGATTTCAAAGGCCCAGATTCTTATTATTACAGCATCTCAGTTGTTGAGGGGAGAGAAAATGAGAAGGACGTTGCTCCACCACTAAATCTATGGCTGGGCCTTGCTGAAAACAAACAAAAAGAATTCACGGTGACCAGATAGTGCTATTTTCTACTGACTGTCTCTGGGGTCTCAAACAGAATCCATTTGTTTGATTGTTTGTTTTTCAGTTTCACTTGTGTTGGGTACTTGTCCCCACACCTTCAGATTGTAGTTTGTCTGTGTCCTTGGATCTCAAGTGTGTCTCCTGTTAGGAAGCACGTAGGTTTCTTGAGTTTTCATCCGTTCTTTTAACCCTGTGTCTTTTGTTTGCAGCACTCAGACCCTGACTTTTATTCTGATGATTCAGCGCAGTGCCCTTATTGCACTTAAAAAAAAATTTTTTTGTTATCATTAATCTACAATCACGTGAAGAACATTATGTTTACTATGCTCCCCCTTAACCAAGTCCACCAGCAAAAACCTCTTAAAGTCTCTGTCCATCAGCATAGTTGGATGCTTTAAACCCCTTCAGCATGTACCCATTCAAAGACACCGATACAGTCGCTGTCAATCATGGAGTAGTAAGATGCTATATAACCTCTACTAGTCTTCTCTGTGTTGTACAGCACTCCGCATGTCCCGAGCGACCCCACGCAATATACATGGTAATCCTAATGCCCCCATTCTTTCTCCTCGCACTTATCCCTCCATTCAGAACCACCCTGCCCAGTCCTTTTCCCTTTGGCAACTTTTAGTCAACTCTCGGGTTCTGTGAGTATACTGATGTTTTTTTCCTTCAGTTTTTCTTTGTTGTTATACTGCACACATGAGTGATATCATTTGATATTGTCTTTCCCCGCCTGACCTATTTTTCTGGAAATACTACTGTCTAGCTCCATCCACGTCATTGCAAATGGCAGGATTTGTTTTCTTCTTATGGCTGCTTTCTGCCCTTTTTAAACTGGATTTCATTCTTCTTTTTAGTTTATAGTTTAGCTATGTGATTTCACCATTCATCTCCTGGTTATGAGCAACAGCTTTGTGTCAATCGATATGTATCTGTATCTATCTATCGCTCTGTCTGTCTGTATGTCTGTCTATCTTTCTATATATCCTTCTTTCTATCTCTCTATCCTCTCTATTTATCTATCCATCTATCTAGCTTCCTGTCTTCTGTCTATCATGTGTATCACCTATCTATCATCTGTCATCTATCTATCTGTCTATCTATGAAACAATCTTCTTTCTGTCTGTCCATCTATCCTTATGTACAGAACAGTTAACTACATCACCTATGTCACTTCCCTACATTATGCTTCCAAAAACATTGCAAGGTTACTAGGCCGTAGGGAGAGCACTGGGCTCACTGAGACAATTGCAGATCGAATCAGCCGCGTGTGCTTACAAAACCAGTAAATGGTGGTGCAGGGACTTGAACCCGTATCTCTGTCCTCTGTCCTCTTAAACCTCCTTCTCGCTTGCTAACTGTATTTAGCCACATTCATTGACTAAGTCCTCACTGACGACCCCAAGTATACTTCCTCTGGGCCTGTTGTAGACAGAAAAGTATACTTTGTGCTTTACTCACCACCATGTTTGAGGGACATTGGCGTGTTCACCACTGATAGGAGGAGGGACAAATAAAAAGGAACACCTAACTCTAGACAGGAGGATTTGTGAGCAAAGTGTGCGTTGTGGAGAGACGTGTTTGGTTTAGTGTCCAAACTTCCGTCTTTATGTGGTTATTACTTCTTTACATTCATGGATATCATAAAACCCAGTGATTTCAAAAGCCCAGACGCATATTATTACAGCAATTCATTTGTTGATGTGAGAAAAATGAGAAGGACATTGCAGTACCACTAAATCTATACCTGGTCACTGGTGATACCAAACAAAAGCAATTCACGGTGGCTTGGTAGGACTATTTTCTAGTGACTGTCTCTGGTGACTCAAACAGAATCCATTTGTTTCTTTGTTTCAAAGATTCACTTGTATAGGCTACCTGTCCCCGCCCCTTCAGCTTGTAGTTTGTCTGTGTCCTTGGATCACAAGTGAGTCTCCAGTAAGGGAGCACTTAGGTGATCTTGAGTTTTCATCAGTTCTTCTAAACCTGTGTCTTTTGATCGGAGCAGTGAAAGCCTGTACTTTTATTCTGATATTTGATAGCTAGGCTCTTACTGCTCTTTGAAATTTTTTTTGTTCTCATTAATATACAATCACATGCAGAACAATATGTTTACTAGTCTAACCCCTTCACCAAGTCCTCGCCAAATCCCAGTTTCAGTCGCTGTCCGTCAGCGTGTCGTAAGATGCTCTAGAATCACTACTTGTCTTCTCTGTGTTGTATAGCCCTCCCAATGTCCCTTCACCCTACACATTATTCATGCAAATCCTAATGCCCCCATTCTTTTTCCCCACCCTTATCAATCCCTTCCCACAAACACTACGCAGTCCCTGTCTCTTTGGTAACTCTTAGTCCACTCTCGGGTACTGTGTATATGCTGCTCTTTCTTCCTTCAGTTTTTCTTTGTTATCGTACTCCACACATGAGTTAAATCATTTGGTACATGTATTTCTCCGACTGGCCTATTTGACTGAGCATAATACCCTCTAGCTCCATCCAAGTTATTGCCAATGATAGGATTTGTTTTCTTCTTATGGCTACTTACTGCACTTTTTAAACTGGATTTTATTCTTCTTTTTCGTTTGTAGTTTCGCTATGTGCTTCAACCATTGCTCTCATGGTTATGAGCAATAGCTTTGTGTTAATCGATATGAACCTATATCTGTCTATCTGTTTTTCTATCAATCAATCAATCAATCATCTTTCTGTCTGCCCATCTGTCCTTGTGTACAGAACAGTTAACCACGTACCCTGTGTCACTTTCCTACATTATGCTTCCAAAAATCCTGCAAGGTAACTAGGCTGTAGGGAGAGCACTGTGTTCACCGAGACACTTGCAGGTCGTGTCGGCCGAGTGTACCTACAAAACCAGGAAATGGTTGTGCAGGGAATTGAACCCGTGTCTCTATCCTCTGTCCTCTTTCATCTCCTTCTCACTTCCTGTCTGTATTTAGCCACATTCATTCACTAAGTGCTCCCTGAAGACCACAAGTATCCTTCCTCTGGGCCTGTGGTCGATAGAAACGTAAACTTGTTGCTTTGCTCACCACCATGTTTGAAGGACATCTATGTGAACACCACTGATAGGATGGAGGGTCAAATAAAAAGGAACACCAATTTCTAGACAGGAGCAGTTGGGAGCTAAGAGTGTATTGTGGAGTGACATGTTTATTTGAGTGTCCAAACTTCCCTCTTTAGGTGGTTATTACTTCACATTCGTGAAGATCATAAAACCCACAGATTTCAAAGGCCCAGATTCTTATTATTACAGCATCTCAGTTGTTGAGGGGAGAGAAAATGAGAAGGACGTTGCTCCACCACTAAATCTATGGCTGGGCCTTGCTGAAAACAAACAAAAAGAATTCACGGTGACCAGATAGTGCTATTTTCTACTGACTGTCTCTGGGGTCTCAAACAGAATCCATTTGTTTGATTGTTTGTTTTTCAGTTTCACTTGTGTTGGGTACTTGTCCCCACACCTTCAGATTGTAGTTTGTCTGTGTCCTTGGATCTCAAGTGTGTCTCCTGTTAGGAAGCACGTAGGTTTCTTGAGTTTTCATCCGTTCTTTTAACCCTGTGTCTTTTGTTTGCAGCACTCAGACCCTGACTTTTATTCTGATGATTCAGCGCAGTGCCCTTATTGCACTTAAAAAAAAATTTTTTTGTTATCATTAATCTACAATCACGTGAAGAACATTATGTTTACTATGCTCCCCCTTAACCAAGTCCACCAGCAAAAACCTCTTAAAGTCTCTGTCCATCAGCATAGTTGGATGCTTTAAACCCCTTCAGCATGTACCCATTCAAAGACACCGATACAGTCGCTGTCAATCATGGAGTAGTAAGATGCTATATAACCTCTACTAGTCTTCTCTGTGTTGTACAGCACTCCGCATGTCCCGAGCGACCCCACGCAATATACATGGTAATCCTAATGCCCCCATTCTTTCTCCTCGCACTTATCCCTCCATTCAGAACCACCCTGCCCAGTCCTTTTCCCTTTGGCAACTTTTAGTCAACTCTCGGGTTCTGTGAGTATACTGATGTTTTTTTCCTTCAGTTTTTCTTTGTTGTTATACTGCACACATGAGTGATATCATTTGATATTGTCTTTCCCCGCCTGACCTATTTTTCTGGAAATACTACTGTCTAGCTCCATCCACGTCATTGCAAATGGCAGGATTTGTTTTCTTCTTATGGCTGCTTACTGCCCTTTTTAAACTGGATTTCATTCTTCTTTTTAGTTTATAGTTTAGCTATGTGATTTCACCATTCATCTCCTGGTTATGAGCAACAGCTTTGTGTCAATCGATATGTATCTGTATCTATCTATCGCTCTGTCTGTCTGTATGTCTGTCTATCTTTCTATATATCCTTCTTTCTATCTCTCTATCCTCTCTATTTATCTATCCATCTATCTAGCTTCCTGTCTTCTGTCTATCATGTGTATCACCTATCTATCATCTGTCATCTATCTATCTGTCTATCTATGAAACAATCTTCTTTCTGTCTGTCCATCTATCCTTATGTACAGAACAGTTAACTACATCACCTATGTCACTTCCCTACATTATGCTTCCAAAAACATTGCAAGGTTACTAGGCCGTAGGGAGAGCACTGGGCTCACTGAGACAATTGCAGATCGAATCAGCCGCGTGTGCTTACAAAACCAGTAAATGGTGGTGCAGGGACTTGAACCCGTATCTCTGTCCTCTGTCCTCTTAAACCTCCTTCTCGCTTGCTAACTGTATTTAGCCACATTCATTGACTAAGTCCTCACTGACGACCCCAAGTATACTTCCTCTGGGCCTGTTGTAGACAGAAAAGTATACTTTGTGCTTTACTCACCACCATGTTTGAGGGACATTGGCGTGTTCACCACTGATAGGAGGAGGGACAAATAAAAAGGAACACCTAACTCTAGACAGGAGGATTTGTGAGCAAAGTGTGCGTTGTGGAGAGACGTGTTTGGTTTAGTGTCCAAACTTCCGTCTTTATGTGGTTATTACTTCTTTACATTCATGGATATCATAAAACCCAGTGATTTCAAAAGCCCAGACGCATATTATTACAGCAATTCATTTGTTGATGTGAGAAAAATGAGAAGGACATTGCAGTACCACTAAATCTATACCTGGTCACTGGTGATACCAAACAAAAGCAATTCACGGTGGCTTGGTAGGACTATTTTCTAGTGACTGTCTCTGGTGACTCAAACAGAATCCATTTGTTTCTTTGTTTCAAAGATTCACTTGTATAGGCTACCTGTCCCCGCCCCTTCAGCTTGTAGTTTGTCTGTGTCCTTGGATCACAAGTGAGTCTCCAGTAAGGGAGCACTTAGGTGATCTTGAGTTTTCATCAGTTCTTCTAAACCTGTGTCTTTTGATCGGAGCAGTGAAAGCCTGTACTTTTATTCTGATATTTGATAGCTAGGCTCTTACTGCTCTTTGAAATTTTTTTTGTTCTCATTAATATACAATCACATGCAGAACAATATGTTTACTAGTCTAACCCCTTCACCAAGTCCTCGCCAAATCCCAGTTTCAGTCGCTGTCCGTCAGCGTGTCGTAAGATGCTCTAGAATCACTACTTGTCTTCTCTGTGTTGTATAGCCCTCCCAATGTCCCTTCACCCTACACATTATTCATGCAAATCCTAATGCCCCCATTCTTTTTCCCCACCCTTATCAATCCCTTCCCACAAACACTACGCAGTCCCTGTCTCTTTGGTAACTCTTAGTCCACTCTCGGGTACTGTGTATATGCTGCTCTTTCTTCCTTCAGTTTTTCTTTGTTATCGTACTCCACACATGAGTTAAATCATTTGGTACATGTATTTCTCCGACTGGCCTATTTGACTGAGCATAATACCCTCTAGCTCCATCCAAGTTATTGCCAATGATAGGATTTGTTTTCTTCTTATGGCTACTTACTGCACTTTTTAAACTGGATTTTATTCTTCTTTTTCGTTTGTAGTTTCGCTATGTGCTTCAACCATTGCTCTCATGGTTATGAGCAATAGCTTTGTGTTAATCGATATGAACCTATATCTGTCTATCTGTTTTTCTATCAATCAATCAATCAATCATCTTTCTGTCTGCCCATCTGTCCTTGTGTACAGAACAGTTAACCACGTACCCTGTGTCACTTTCCTACATTATGCTTCCAAAAATCCTGCAAGGTAACTAGGCTGTAGGGAGAGCACTGTGTTCACCGAGACACTTGCAGGTCGTGTCGGCCGAGTGTACCTACAAAACCAGGAAATGGTTGTGCAGGGAATTGAACCCGTGTCTCTATCCTCTGTCCTCTTTCATCTCCTTCTCACTTCCTGTCTGTATTTAGCCACATTCATTCACTAAGTGCTCCCTGAAGACCACAAGTATCCTTCCTCTGGGCCTGTGGTCGATAGAAACGTAAACTTGTTGCTTTGCTCACCACCATGTTTGAAGGACATCTATGTGAACACCACTGATAGGATGGAGGGTCAAATAAAAAGGAACACCAATTTCTAGACAGGAGCAGTTGGGAGCTAAGAGTGTATTGTGGAGTGACATGTTTATTTGAGTGTCCAAACTTCCCTCTTTAGGTGGTTATTACTTCACATTCGTGAAGATCATAAAACCCACAGATTTCAAAGGCCCAGATTCTTATTATTACAGCATCTCAGTTGTTGAGGGGAGAGAAAATGAGAAGGACGTTGCTCCACCACTAAATCTATGGCTGGGCCTTGCTGAAAACAAACAAAAAGAATTCACGGTGACCAGATAGTGCTATTTTCTACTGACTGTCTCTGGGGTCTCAAACAGAATCCATTTGTTTGATTGTTTGTTTTTCAGTTTCACTTGTGTTGGGTACTTGTCCCCACACCTTCAGATTGTAGTTTGTCTGTGTCCTTGGATCTCAAGTGTGTCTCCTGTTAGGAAGCACGTAGGTTTCTTGAGTTTTCATCCGTTCTTTTAACCCTGTGTCTTTTGTTTGCAGCACTCAGACCCTGACTTTTATTCTGATGATTCAGCGCAGTGCCCTTATTGCACTTAAAAAAAAATTTTTTTGTTATCATTAATCTACAATCACGTGAAGAACATTATGTTTACTATGCTCCCCCTTAACCAAGTCCACCAGCAAAAACCTCTTAAAGTCTCTGTCCATCAGCATAGTTGGATGCTTTAAACCCCTTCAGCATGTACCCATTCAAAGACACCGATACAGTCGCTGTCAATCATGGAGTAGTAAGATGCTATATAACCTCTACTAGTCTTCTCTGTGTTGTACAGCACTCCGCATGTCCCGAGCGACCCCACGCAATATACATGGTAATCCTAATGCCCCCATTCTTTCTCCTCGCACTTATCCCTCCATTCAGAACCACCCTGCCCAGTCCTTTTCCCTTTGGCAACTTTTAGTCAACTCTCGGGTTCTGTGAGTATACTGATGTTTTTTTCCTTCAGTTTTTCTTTGTTGTTATACTGCACACATGAGTGATATCATTTGATATTGTCTTTCCCCGCCTGACCTATTTTTCTGGAAATACTACTGTCTAGCTCCATCCACGTCATTGCAAATGGCAGGATTTGTTTTCTTCTTATGGCTGCTTACTGCCCTTTTTAAACTGGATTTCATTCTTCTTTTTAGTTTATAGTTTAGCTATGTGATTTCACCATTCATCTCCTGGTTATGAGCAACAGCTTTGTGTCAATCGATATGTATCTGTATCTATCTATCGCTCTGTCTGTCTGTATGTCTGTCTATCTTTCTATATATCCTTCTTTCTATCTCTCTATCCTCTCTATTTATCTATCCATCTATCTAGCTTCCTGTCTTCTGTCTATCATGTGTATCACCTATCTATCATCTGTCATCTATCTATCTGTCTATCTATGAAACAATCTTCTTTCTGTCTGTCCATCTATCCTTATGTACAGAACAGTTAACTACATCACCTATGTCACTTCCCTACATTATGCTTCCAAAAACATTGCAAGGTTACTAGGCCGTAGGGAGAGCACTGGGCTCACTGAGACAATTGCAGATCGAATCAGCCGCGTGTGCTTACAAAACCAGTAAATGGTGGTGCAGGGACTTGAACCCGTATCTCTGTCCTCTGTCCTCTTAAACCTCCTTCTCGCTTGCTAACTGTATTTAGCCACATTCATTGACTAAGTCCTCACTGACGACCCCAAGTATACTTCCTCTGGGCCTGTTGTAGACAGAAAAGTATACTTTGTGCTTTACTCACCACCATGTTTGAGGGACATTGGCGTGTTCACCACTGATAGGAGGAGGGACAAATAAAAAGGAACACCTAACTCTAGACAGGAGGATTTGTGAGCAAAGTGTGCGTTGTGGAGAGACGTGTTTGGTTTAGTGTCCAAACTTCCGTCTTTATGTGGTTATTACTTCTTTACATTCATGGATATCATAAAACCCAGTGATTTCAAAAGCCCAGACGCATATTATTACAGCAATTCATTTGTTGATGTGAGAAAAATGAGAAGGACATTGCAGTACCACTAAATCTATACCTGGTCACTGGTGATACCAAACAAAAGCAATTCACGGTGGCTTGGTAGGACTATTTTCTAGTGACTGTCTCTGGTGACTCAAACAGAATCCATTTGTTTCTTTGTTTCAAAGATTCACTTGTATAGGCTACCTGTCCCCGCCCCTTCAGCTTGTAGTTTGTCTGTGTCCTTGGATCACAAGTGAGTCTCCAGTAAGGGAGCACTTAGGTGATCTTGAGTTTTCATCAGTTCTTCTAAACCTGTGTCTTTTGATCGGAGCAGTGAAAGCCTGTACTTTTATTCTGATATTTGATAGCTAGGCTCTTACTGCTCTTTGAAATTTTTTTTGTTCTCATTAATATACAATCACATGCAGAACAATATGTTTACTAGTCTAACCCCTTCACCAAGTCCTCGCCAAATCCCAGTTTCAGTCGCTGTCCGTCAGCGTGTCGTAAGATGCTCTAGAATCACTACTTGTCTTCTCTGTGTTGTATAGCCCTCCCAATGTCCCTTCACCCTACACATTATTCATGCAAATCCTAATGCCCCCATTCTTTTTCCCCACCCTTATCAATCCCTTCCCACAAACACTACGCAGTCCCTGTCTCTTTGGTAACTCTTAGTCCACTCTCGGGTACTGTGTATATGCTGCTCTTTCTTCCTTCAGTTTTTCTTTGTTATCGTACTCCACACATGAGTTAAATCATTTGGTACATGTATTTCTCCGACTGGCCTATTTGACTGAGCATAATACCCTCTAGCTCCATCCAAGTTATTGCCAATGATAGGATTTGTTTTCTTCTTATGGCTACTTACTGCACTTTTTAAACTGGATTTTATTCTTCTTTTTCGTTTGTAGTTTCGCTATGTGCTTCAACCATTGCTCTCATGGTTATGAGCAATAGCTTTGTGTTAATCGATATGAACCTATATCTGTCTATCTGTTTTTCTATCAATCAATCAATCAATCATCTTTCTGTCTGCCCATCTGTCCTTGTGTACAGAACAGTTAACCACGTACCCTGTGTCACTTTCCTACATTATGCTTCCAAAAATCCTGCAAGGTAACTAGGCTGTAGGGAGAGCACTGTGTTCACCGAGACACTTGCAGGTCGTGTCGGCCGAGTGTACCTACAAAACCAGGAAATGGTTGTGCAGGGAATTGAACCCGTGTCTCTATCCTCTGTCCTCTTTCATCTCCTTCTCACTTCCTGTCTGTATTTAGCCACATTCATTCACTAAGTGCTCCCTGAAGACCACAAGTATCCTTCCTCTGGGCCTGTGGTCGATAGAAACGTAAACTTGTTGCTTTGCTCACCACCATGTTTGAAGGACATCTATGTGAACACCACTGATAGGATGGAGGGTCAAATAAAAAGGAACACCAATTTCTAGACAGGAGCAGTTGGGAGCTAAGAGTGTATTGTGGAGTGACATGTTTATTTGAGTGTCCAAACTTCCCTCTTTAGGTGGTTATTACTTCACATTCGTGAAGATCATAAAACCCACAGATTTCAAAGGCCCAGATTCTTATTATTACAGCATCTCAGTTGTTGAGGGGAGAGAAAATGAGAAGGACGTTGCTCCACCACTAAATCTATGGCTGGGCCTTGCTGAAAACAAACAAAAAGAATTCACGGTGACCAGATAGTGCTATTTTCTACTGACTGTCTCTGGGGTCTCAAACAGAATCCATTTGTTTGATTGTTTGTTTTTCAGTTTCACTTGTGTTGGGTACTTGTCCCCACACCTTCAGATTGTAGTTTGTCTGTGTCCTTGGATCTCAAGTGTGTCTCCTGTTAGGAAGCACGTAGGTTTCTTGAGTTTTCATCCGTTCTTTTAACCCTGTGTCTTTTGTTTGCAGCACTCAGACCCTGACTTTTATTCTGATGATTCAGCGCAGTGCCCTTATTGCACTTAAAAAAAAATTTTTTTGTTATCATTAATCTACAATCACGTGAAGAACATTATGTTTACTATGCTCCCCCTTAACCAAGTCCACCAGCAAAAACCTCTTAAAGTCTCTGTCCATCAGCATAGTTGGATGCTTTAAACCCCTTCAGCATGTACCCATTCAAAGACACCGATACAGTCGCTGTCAATCATGGAGTAGTAAGATGCTATATAACCTCTACTAGTCTTCTCTGTGTTGTACAGCACTCCGCATGTCCCGAGCGACCCCACGCAATATACATGGTAATCCTAATGCCCCCATTCTTTCTCCTCGCACTTATCCCTCCATTCAGAACCACCCTGCCCAGTCCTTTTCCCTTTGGCAACTTTTAGTCAACTCTCGGGTTCTGTGAGTATACTGATGTTTTTTTCCTTCAGTTTTTCTTTGTTGTTATACTGCACACATGAGTGATATCATTTGATATTGTCTTTCCCCGCCTGACCTATTTTTCTGGAAATACTACTGTCTAGCTCCATCCACGTCATTGCAAATGGCAGGATTTGTTTTCTTCTTATGGCTGCTTACTGCCCTTTTTAAACTGGATTTCATTCTTCTTTTTAGTTTATAGTTTAGCTATGTGATTTCACCATTCATCTCCTGGTTATGAGCAACAGCTTTGTGTCAATCGATATGTATCTGTATCTATCTATCGCTCTGTCTGTCTGTATGTCTGTCTATCTTTCTATATATCCTTCTTTCTATCTCTCTATCCTCTCTATTTATCTATCCATCTATCTAGCTTCCTGTCTTCTGTCTATCATGTGTATCACCTATCTATCATCTGTCATCTATCTATCTGTCTATCTATGAAACAATCTTCTTTCTGTCTGTCCATCTATCCTTATGTACAGAACAGTTAACTACATCACCTATGTCACTTCCCTACATTATGCTTCCAAAAACATTGCAAGGTTACTAGGCCGTAGGGAGAGCACTGGGCTCACTGAGACAATTGCAGATCGAATCAGCCGCGTGTGCTTACAAAACCAGTAAATGGTGGTGCAGGGACTTGAACCCGTATCTCTGTCCTCTGTCCTCTTAAACCTCCTTCTCGCTTGCTAACTGTATTTAGCCACATTCATTGACTAAGTCCTCACTGACGACCCCAAGTATACTTCCTCTGGGCCTGTTGTAGACAGAAAAGTATACTTTGTGCTTTACTCACCACCATGTTTGAGGGACATTGGCGTGTTCACCACTGATAGGAGGAGGGACAAATAAAAAGGAACACCTAACTCTAGACAGGAGGATTTGTGAGCAAAGTGTGCGTTGTGGAGAGACGTGTTTGGTTTAGTGTCCAAACTTCCGTCTTTATGTGGTTATTACTTCTTTACATTCATGGATATCATAAAACCCAGTGATTTCAAAAGCCCAGACGCATATTATTACAGCAATTCATTTGTTGATGTGAGAAAAATGAGAAGGACATTGCAGTACCACTAAATCTATACCTGGTCACTGGTGATACCAAACAAAAGCAATTCACGGTGGCTTGGTAGGACTATTTTCTAGTGACTGTCTCTGGTGACTCAAACAGAATCCATTTGTTTCTTTGTTTCAAAGATTCACTTGTATAGGCTACCTGTCCCCGCCCCTTCAGCTTGTAGTTTGTCTGTGTCCTTGGATCACAAGTGAGTCTCCAGTAAGGGAGCACTTAGGTGATCTTGAGTTTTCATCAGTTCTTCTAAACCTGTGTCTTTTGATCGGAGCAGTGAAAGCCTGTACTTTTATTCTGATATTTGATAGCTAGGCTCTTACTGCTCTTTGAAATTTTTTTTGTTCTCATTAATATACAATCACATGCAGAACAATATGTTTACTAGTCTAACCCCTTCACCAAGTCCTCGCCAAATCCCAGTTTCAGTCGCTGTCCGTCAGCGTGTCGTAAGATGCTCTAGAATCACTACTTGTCTTCTCTGTGTTGTATAGCCCTCCCAATGTCCCTTCACCCTACACATTATTCATGCAAATCCTAATGCCCCCATTCTTTTTCCCCACCCTTATCAATCCCTTCCCACAAACACTACGCAGTCCCTGTCTCTTTGGTAACTCTTAGTCCACTCTCGGGTACTGTGTATATGCTGCTCTTTCTTCCTTCAGTTTTTCTTTGTTATCGTACTCCACACATGAGTTAAATCATTTGGTACATGTATTTCTCCGACTGGCCTATTTGACTGAGCATAATACCCTCTAGCTCCATCCAAGTTATTGCCAATGATAGGATTTGTTTTCTTCTTATGGCTACTTACTGCACTTTTTAAACTGGATTTTATTCTTCTTTTTCGTTTGTAGTTTCGCTATGTGCTTCAACCATTGCTCTCATGGTTATGAGCAATAGCTTTGTGTTAATCGATATGAACCTATATCTGTCTATCTGTTTTTCTATCAATCAATCAATCAATCATCTTTCTGTCTGCCCATCTGTCCTTGTGTACAGAACAGTTAACCACGTACCCTGTGTCACTTTCCTACATTATGCTTCCAAAAATCCTGCAAGGTAACTAGGCTGTAGGGAGAGCACTGTGTTCACCGAGACACTTGCAGGTCGTGTCGGCCGAGTGTACCTACAAAACCAGGAAATGGTTGTGCAGGGAATTGAACCCGTGTCTCTATCCTCTGTCCTCTTTCATCTCCTTCTCACTTCCTGTCTGTATTTAGCCACATTCATTCACTAAGTGCTCCCTGAAGACCACAAGTATCCTTCCTCTGGGCCTGTGGTCGATAGAAACGTAAACTTGTTGCTTTGCTCACCACCATGTTTGAAGGACATCTATGTGAACACCACTGATAGGATGGAGGGTCAAATAAAAAGGAACACCAATTTCTAGACAGGAGCAGTTGGGAGCTAAGAGTGTATTGTGGAGTGACATGTTTATTTGAGTGTCCAAACTTCCCTCTTTAGGTGGTTATTACTTCACATTCGTGAAGATCATAAAACCCACAGATTTCAAAGGCCCAGATTCTTATTATTACAGCATCTCAGTTGTTGAGGGGAGAGAAAATGAGAAGGACGTTGCTCCACCACTAAATCTATGGCTGGGCCTTGCTGAAAACAAACAAAAAGAATTCACGGTGACCAGATAGTGCTATTTTCTACTGACTGTCTCTGGGGTCTCAAACAGAATCCATTTGTTTGATTGTTTGTTTTTCAGTTTCACTTGTGTTGGGTACTTGTCCCCACACCTTCAGATTGTAGTTTGTCTGTGTCCTTGGATCTCAAGTGTGTCTCCTGTTAGGAAGCACGTAGGTTTCTTGAGTTTTCATCCGTTCTTTTAACCCTGTGTCTTTTGTTTGCAGCACTCAGACCCTGACTTTTATTCTGATGATTCAGCGCAGTGCCCTTATTGCACTTAAAAAAAAATTTTTTTGTTATCATTAATCTACAATCACGTGAAGAACATTATGTTTACTATGCTCCCCCTTAACCAAGTCCACCAGCAAAAACCTCTTAAAGTCTCTGTCCATCAGCATAGTTGGATGCTTTAAACCCCTTCAGCATGTACCCATTCAAAGACACCGATACAGTCGCTGTCAATCATGGAGTAGTAAGATGCTATATAACCTCTACTAGTCTTCTCTGTGTTGTACAGCACTCCGCATGTCCCGAGCGACCCCACGCAATATACATGGTAATCCTAATGCCCCCATTCTTTCTCCTCGCACTTATCCCTCCATTCAGAACCACCCTGCCCAGTCCTTTTCCCTTTGGCAACTTTTAGTCAACTCTCGGGTTCTGTGAGTATACTGATGTTTTTTTCCTTCAGTTTTTCTTTGTTGTTATACTGCACACATGAGTGATATCATTTGATATTGTCTTTCCCCGCCTGACCTATTTTTCTGGAAATACTACTGTCTAGCTCCATCCACGTCATTGCAAATGGCAGGATTTGTTTTCTTCTTATGGCTGCTTACTGCCCTTTTTAAACTGGATTTCATTCTTCTTTTTAGTTTATAGTTTAGCTATGTGATTTCACCATTCATCTCCTGGTTATGAGCAACAGCTTTGTGTCAATCGATATGTATCTGTATCTATCTATCGCTCTGTCTGTCTGTATGTCTGTCTATCTTTCTATATATCCTTCTTTCTATCTCTCTATCCTCTCTATTTATCTATCCATCTATCTAGCTTCCTGTCTTCTGTCTATCATGTGTATCACCTATCTATCATCTGTCATCTATCTATCTGTCTATCTATGAAACAATCTTCTTTCTGTCTGTCCATCTATCCTTATGTACAGAACAGTTAACTACATCACCTATGTCACTTCCCTACATTATGCTTCCAAAAACATTGCAAGGTTACTAGGCCGTAGGGAGAGCACTGGGCTCACTGAGACAATTGCAGATCGAATCAGCCGCGTGTGCTTACAAAACCAGTAAATGGTGGTGCAGGGACTTGAACCCGTATCTCTGTCCTCTGTCCTCTTAAACCTCCTTCTCGCTTGCTAACTGTATTTAGCCACATTCATTGACTAAGTCCTCACTGACGACCCCAAGTATACTTCCTCTGGGCCTGTTGTAGACAGAAAAGTATACTTTGTGCTTTACTCACCACCATGTTTGAGGGACATTGGCGTGTTCACCACTGATAGGAGGAGGGACAAATAAAAAGGAACACCTAACTCTAGACAGGAGGATTTGTGAGCAAAGTGTGCGTTGTGGAGAGACGTGTTTGGTTTAGTGTCCAAACTTCCGTCTTTATGTGGTTATTACTTCTTTACATTCATGGATATCATAAAACCCAGTGATTTCAAAAGCCCAGACGCATATTATTACAGCAATTCATTTGTTGATGTGAGAAAAATGAGAAGGACATTGCAGTACCACTAAATCTATACCTGGTCACTGGTGATACCAAACAAAAGCAATTCACGGTGGCTTGGTAGGACTATTTTCTAGTGACTGTCTCTGGTGACTCAAACAGAATCCATTTGTTTCTTTGTTTCAAAGATTCACTTGTATAGGCTACCTGTCCCCGCCCCTTCAGCTTGTAGTTTGTCTGTGTCCTTGGATCACAAGTGAGTCTCCAGTAAGGGAGCACTTAGGTGATCTTGAGTTTTCATCAGTTCTTCTAAACCTGTGTCTTTTGATCGGAGCAGTGAAAGCCTGTACTTTTATTCTGATATTTGATAGCTAGGCTCTTACTGCTCTTTGAAATTTTTTTTGTTCTCATTAATATACAATCACATGCAGAACAATATGTTTACTAGTCTAACCCCTTCACCAAGTCCTCGCCAAATCCCAGTTTCAGTCGCTGTCCGTCAGCGTGTCGTAAGATGCTCTAGAATCACTACTTGTCTTCTCTGTGTTGTATAGCCCTCCCAATGTCCCTTCACCCTACACATTATTCATGCAAATCCTAATGCCCCCATTCTTTTTCCCCACCCTTATCAATCCCTTCCCACAAACACTACGCAGTCCCTGTCTCTTTGGTAACTCTTAGTCCACTCTCGGGTACTGTGTATATGCTGCTCTTTCTTCCTTCAGTTTTTCTTTGTTATCGTACTCCACACATGAGTTAAATCATTTGGTACATGTATTTCTCCGACTGGCCTATTTGACTGAGCATAATACCCTCTAGCTCCATCCAAGTTATTGCCAATGATAGGATTTGTTTTCTTCTTATGGCTACTTACTGCACTTTTTAAACTGGATTTTATTCTTCTTTTTCGTTTGTAGTTTCGCTATGTGCTTCAACCATTGCTCTCATGGTTATGAGCAATAGCTTTGTGTTAATCGATATGAACCTATATCTGTCTATCTGTTTTTCTATCAATCAATCAATCAATCATCTTTCTGTCTGCCCATCTGTCCTTGTGTACAGAACAGTTAACCACGTACCCTGTGTCACTTTCCTACATTATGCTTCCAAAAATCCTGCAAGGTAACTAGGCTGTAGGGAGAGCACTGTGTTCACCGAGACACTTGCAGGTCGTGTCGGCCGAGTGTACCTACAAAACCAGGAAATGGTTGTGCAGGGAATTGAACCCGTGTCTCTATCCTCTGTCCTCTTTCATCTCCTTCTCACTTCCTGTCTGTATTTAGCCACATTCATTCACTAAGTGCTCCCTGAAGACCACAAGTATCCTTCCTCTGGGCCTGTGGTCGATAGAAACGTAAACTTGTTGCTTTGCTCACCACCATGTTTGAAGGACATCTATGTGAACACCACTGATAGGATGGAGGGTCAAATAAAAAGGAACACCAATTTCTACACAGGAGCAGTTGGGAGCTAAGAGTGTATTGTGGAGTGACATGTTTATTTGAGTGTCCAAACTTCCCTCTTTAGGTGGTTATTACTTCACATTCGTGAAGATCATAAAACCCACAGATTTCAAAGGCCCAGATTCTTATTATTACAGCATCTCAGTTGTTGAGGGGAGAGAAAATGAGAAGGACGTTGCTCCACCACTAAATCTATGGCTGGGCCTTGCTGAAAACAAACAAAAAGAATTCACGGTGACCAGATAGTGCTATTTTCTACTGACTGTCTCTGGGGTCTCAAACAGAATCCATTTGTTTGATTGTTTGTTTTTCAGTTTCACTTGTGTTGGGTACTTGTCCCCACACCTTCAGATTGTAGTTTGTCTGTGTCCTTGGATCTCAAGTGTGTCTCCTGTTAGGAAGCACGTAGGTTTCTTGAGTTTTCATCCGTTCTTTTAACCCTGTGTCTTTTGTTTGCAGCACTCAGACCCTGACTTTTATTCTGATGATTCAGCGCAGTGCCCTTATTGCACTTAAAAAAAAATTTTTTTGTTATCATTAATCTACAATCACGTGAAGAACATTATGTTTACTATGCTCCCCCTTAACCAAGTCCACCAGCAAAAACCTCTTAAAGTCTCTGTCCATCAGCATAGTTGGATGCTTTAAACCCCTTCAGCATGTACCCATTCAAAGACACCGATACAGTCGCTGTCAATCATGGAGTAGTAAGATGCTATATAACCTCTACTAGTCTTCTCTGTGTTGTACAGCACTCCGCATGTCCCGAGCGACCCCACGCAATATACATGGTAATCCTAATGCCCCCATTCTTTCTCCTCGCACTTATCCCTCCATTCAGAACCACCCTGCCCAGTCCTTTTCCCTTTGGCAACTTTTAGTCAACTCTCGGGTTCTGTGAGTATACTGATGTTTTTTTCCTTCAGTTTTTCTTTGTTGTTATACTGCACACATGAGTGATATCATTTGATATTGTCTTTCCCCGCCTGACCTATTTTTCTGGAAATACTACTGTCTAGCTCCATCCACGTCATTGCAAATGGCAGGATTTGTTTTCTTCTTATGGCTGCTTACTGCCCTTTTTAAACTGGATTTCATTCTTCTTTTTAGTTTATAGTTTAGCTATGTGATTTCACCATTCATCTCCTGGTTATGAGCAACAGCTTTGTGTCAATCGATATGTATCTGTATCTATCTATCGCTCTGTCTGTCTGTATGTCTGTCTATCTTTCTATATATCCTTCTTTCTATCTCTCTATCCTCTCTATTTATCTATCCATCTATCTAGCTTCCTGTCTTCTGTCTATCATGTGTATCACCTATCTATCATCTGTCATCTATCTATCTGTCTATCTATGAAACAATCTTCTTTCTGTCTGTCCATCTATCCTTATGTACAGAACAGTTAACTACATCACCTATGTCACTTCCCTACATTATGCTTCCAAAAACATTGCAAGGTTACTAGGCCGTAGGGAGAGCACTGGGCTCACTGAGACAATTGCAGATCGAATCAGCCGCGTGTGCTTACAAAACCAGTAAATGGTGGTGCAGGGACTTGAACCCGTATCTCTGTCCTCTGTCCTCTTAAACCTCCTTCTCGCTTGCTAACTGTATTTAGCCACATTCATTGACTAAGTCCTCACTGACGACCCCAAGTATACTTCCTCTGGGCCTGTTGTAGACAGAAAAGTATACTTTGTGCTTTACTCACCACCATGTTTGAGGGACATTGGCGTGTTCACCACTGATAGGAGGAGGGACAAATAAAAAGGAACACCTAACTCTAGACAGGAGGATTTGTGAGCAAAGTGTGCGTTGTGGAGAGACGTGTTTGGTTTAGTGTCCAAACTTCCGTCTTTATGTGGTTATTACTTCTTTACATTCATGGATATCATAAAACCCAGTGATTTCAAAAGCCCAGACGCATATTATTACAGCAATTCATTTGTTGATGTGAGAAAAATGAGAAGGACATTGCAGTACCACTAAATCTATACCTGGTCACTGGTGATACCAAACAAAAGCAATTCACGGTGGCTTGGTAGGACTATTTTCTAGTGACTGTCTCTGGTGACTCAAACAGAATCCATTTGTTTCTTTGTTTCAAAGATTCACTTGTATAGGCTACCTGTCCCCGCCCCTTCAGCTTGTAGTTTGTCTGTGTCCTTGGATCACAAGTGAGTCTCCAGTAAGGGAGCACTTAGGTGATCTTGAGTTTTCATCAGTTCTTCTAAACCTGTGTCTTTTGATCGGAGCAGTGAAAGCCTGTACTTTTATTCTGATATTTGATAGCTAGGCTCTTACTGCTCTTTGAAATTTTTTTTGTTCTCATTAATATACAATCACATGCAGAACAATATGTTTACTAGTCTAACCCCTTCACCAAGTCCTCGCCAAATCCCAGTTTCAGTCGCTGTCCGTCAGCGTGTCGTAAGATGCTCTAGAATCACTACTTGTCTTCTCTGTGTTGTATAGCCCTCCCAATGTCCCTTCACCCTACACATTATTCATGCAAATCCTAATGCCCCCATTCTTTTTCCCCACCCTTATCAATCCCTTCCCACAAACACTACGCAGTCCCTGTCTCTTTGGTAACTCTTAGTCCACTCTCGGGTACTGTGTATATGCTGCTCTTTCTTCCTTCAGTTTTTCTTTGTTATCGTACTCCACACATGAGTTAAATCATTTGGTACATGTATTTCTCCGACTGGCCTATTTGACTGAGCATAATACCCTCTAGCTCCATCCAAGTTATTGCCAATGATAGGATTTGTTTTCTTCTTATGGCTACTTACTGCACTTTTTAAACTGGATTTTATTCTTCTTTTTCGTTTGTAGTTTCGCTATGTGCTTCAACCATTGCTCTCATGGTTATGAGCAATAGCTTTGTGTTAATCGATATGAACCTATATCTGTCTATCTGTTTTTCTATCAATCAATCAATCAATCATCTTTCTGTCTGCCCATCTGTCCTTGTGTACAGAACAGTTAACCACGTACCCTGTGTCACTTTCCTACATTATGCTTCCAAAAATCCTGCAAGGTAACTAGGCTGTAGGGAGAGCACTGTGTTCACCGAGACACTTGCAGGTCGTGTCGGCCGAGTGTACCTACAAAACCAGGAAATGGTTGTGCAGGGAATTGAACCCGTGTCTCTATCCTCTGTCCTCTTTCATCTCCTTCTCACTTCCTGTCTGTATTTAGCCACATTCATTCACTAAGTGCTCCCTGAAGACCACAAGTATCCTTCCTCTGGGCCTGTGGTCGATAGAAACGTAAACTTGTTGCTTTGCTCACCACCATGTTTGAAGGACATCTATGTGAACACCACTGATAGGATGGAGGGTCAAATAAAAAGGAACACCAATTTCTACACAGGAGCAGTTGGGAGCTAAGAGTGTATTGTGGAGTGACATGTTTATTTGAGTGTCCAAACTTCCCTCTTTAGGTGGTTATTACTTCACATTCGTGAAGATCATAAAACCCACAGATTTCAAAGGCCCAGATTCTTATTATTACAGCATCTCAGTTGTTGAGGGGAGAGAAAATGAGAAGGACGTTGCTCCACCACTAAATCTATGGCTGGGCCTTGCTGAAAACAAACAAAAAGAATTCACGGTGACCAGATAGTGCTATTTTCTACTGACTGTCTCTGGGGTCTCAAACAGAATCCATTTGTTTGATTGTTTGTTTTTCAGTTTCACTTGTGTTGGGTACTTGTCCCCACACCTTCAGATTGTAGTTTGTCTGTGTCCTTGGATCTCAAGTGTGTCTCCTGTTAGGAAGCACGTAGGTTTCTTGAGTTTTCATCCGTTCTTTTAACCCTGTGTCTTTTGTTTGCAGCACTCAGACCCTGACTTTTATTCTGATGATTCAGCGCAGTGCCCTTATTGCACTTAAAAAAAAATTTTTTTGTTATCATTAATCTACAATCACGTGAAGAACATTATGTTTACTATGCTCCCCCTTAACCAAGTCCACCAGCAAAAACCTCTTAAAGTCTCTGTCCATCAGCATAGTTGGATGCTTTAAACCCCTTCAGCATGTACCCATTCAAAGACACCGATACAGTCGCTGTCAATCATGGAGTAGTAAGATGCTATATAACCTCTACTAGTCTTCTCTGTGTTGTACAGCACTCCGCATGTCCCGAGCGACCCCACGCAATATACATGGTAATCCTAATGCCCCCATTCTTTCTCCTCGCACTTATCCCTCCATTCAGAACCACCCTGCCCAGTCCTTTTCCCTTTGGCAACTTTTAGTCAACTCTCGGGTTCTGTGAGTATACTGATGTTTTTTTCCTTCAGTTTTTCTTTGTTGTTATACTGCACACATGAGTGATATCATTTGATATTGTCTTTCCCCGCCTGACCTATTTTTCTGGAAATACTACTGTCTAGCTCCATCCACGTCATTGCAAATGGCAGGATTTGTTTTCTTCTTATGGCTGCTTACTGCCCTTTTTAAACTGGATTTCATTCTTCTTTTTAGTTTATAGTTTAGCTATGTGATTTCACCATTCATCTCCTGGTTATGAGCAACAGCTTTGTGTCAATCGATATGTATCTGTATCTATCTATCGCTCTGTCTGTCTGTATGTCTGTCTATCTTTCTATATATCCTTCTTTCTATCTCTCTATCCTCTCTATTTATCTATCCATCTATCTAGCTTCCTGTCTTCTGTCTATCATGTGTATCACCTATCTATCATCTGTCATCTATCTATCTGTCTATCTATGAAACAATCTTCTTTCTGTCTGTCCATCTATCCTTATGTACAGAACAGTTAACTACATCACCTATGTCACTTCCCTACATTATGCTTCCAAAAACATTGCAAGGTTACTAGGCCGTAGGGAGAGCACTGGGCTCACTGAGACAATTGCAGATCGAATCAGCCGCGTGTGCTTACAAAACCAGTAAATGGTGGTGCAGGGACTTGAACCCGTATCTCTGTCCTCTGTCCTCTTAAACCTCCTTCTCGCTTGCTAACTGTATTTAGCCACATTCATTGACTAAGTCCTCACTGACGACCCCAAGTATACTTCCTCTGGGCCTGTTGTAGACAGAAAAGTATACTTTGTGCTTTACTCACCACCATGTTTGAGGGACATTGGCGTGTTCACCACTGATAGGAGGAGGGACAAATAAAAAGGAACACCTAACTCTAGACAGGAGGATTTGTGAGCAAAGTGTGCGTTGTGGAGAGACGTGTTTGGTTTAGTGTCCAAACTTCCGTCTTTATGTGGTTATTACTTCTTTACATTCATGGATATCATAAAACCCAGTGATTTCAAAAGCCCAGACGCATATTATTACAGCAATTCATTTGTTGATGTGAGAAAAATGAGAAGGACATTGCAGTACCACTAAATCTATACCTGGTCACTGGTGATACCAAACAAAAGCAATTCACGGTGGCTTGGTAGGACTATTTTCTAGTGACTGTCTCTGGTGACTCAAACAGAATCCATTTGTTTCTTTGTTTCAAAGATTCACTTGTATAGGCTACCTGTCCCCGCCCCTTCAGCTTGTAGTTTGTCTGTGTCCTTGGATCACAAGTGAGTCTCCAGTAAGGGAGCACTTAGGTGATCTTGAGTTTTCATCAGTTCTTCTAAACCTGTGTCTTTTGATCGGAGCAGTGAAAGCCTGTACTTTTATTCTGATATTTGATAGCTAGGCTCTTACTGCTCTTTGAAATTTTTTTTGTTCTCATTAATATACAATCACATGCAGAACAATATGTTTACTAGTCTAACCCCTTCACCAAGTCCTCGCCAAATCCCAGTTTCAGTCGCTGTCCGTCAGCGTGTCGTAAGATGCTCTAGAATCACTACTTGTCTTCTCTGTGTTGTATAGCCCTCCCAATGTCCCTTCACCCTACACATTATTCATGCAAATCCTAATGCCCCCATTCTTTTTCCCCACCCTTATCAATCCCTTCCCACAAACACTACGCAGTCCCTGTCTCTTTGGTAACTCTTAGTCCACTCTCGGGTACTGTGTATATGCTGCTCTTTCTTCCTTCAGTTTTTCTTTGTTATCGTACTCCACACATGAGTTAAATCATTTGGTACATGTATTTCTCCGACTGGCCTATTTGACTGAGCATAATACCCTCTAGCTCCATCCAAGTTATTGCCAATGATAGGATTTGTTTTCTTCTTATGGCTACTTACTGCACTTTTTAAACTGGATTTTATTCTTCTTTTTCGTTTGTAGTTTCGCTATGTGCTTCAACCATTGCTCTCATGGTTATGAGCAATAGCTTTGTGTTAATCGATATGAACCTATATCTGTCTATCTGTTTTTCTATCAATCAATCAATCAATCATCTTTCTGTCTGCCCATCTGTCCTTGTGTACAGAACAGTTAACCACGTACCCTATGTCACTTTCCTACATTATGCTTCCAAAAATCCTGCAAGGTAACTAGGCTGTAGGGAGAGCACTGTGTTCACCGAGACACTTGCAGGTCGTGTCGGCCGAGTGTACCTACAAAACCAGGAAATGGTTGTGCAGGGAATTGAACCCGTGTCTCTATCCTCTGTCCTCTTTCATCTCCTTCTCACTTCCTGTCTGTATTTAGCCACATTCATTCACTAAGTGCTCCCTGAAGACCACAAGTATCCTTCCTCTGGGCCTGTGGTCGATAGAAACGTAAACTTGTTGCTTTGCTCACCACCATGTTTGAAGGACATCTATGTGAACACCACTGATAGGATGGAGGGTCAAATAAAAAGGAACACCAATTTCTACACAGGAGCAGTTGGGAGCTAAGAGTGTATTGTGGAGTGACATGTTTATTTGAGTGTCCAAACTTCCCTCTTTAGGTGATTATTACTTCACATTCGTGAAGATCATAAAACCCACAGATTTCAAAGGCCCAGATTCTTATTATTACAGCATCTCAGTTGTTGAGGGGAGAGAAAATGAGAAGGACGTTGCTCCACCACTAAATCTATGGCTGGGCCTTGCTGAAAACAAACAAAAAGAATTCACGGTGACCAGATAGTGCTATTTTCTACTGACTGTCTCTGGGGTCTCAAACAGAATCCATTTGTTTGATTGTTTGTTTTTCAGTTTCACTTGTGTTGGGTACTTGTCCCCACACCTTCAGATTGTAGTTTGTCTGTGTCCTTGGATCTCAAGTGTGTCTCCTGTTAGGAAGCACGTAGGTTTCTTGAGTTTTCATCCGTTCTTTTAACCCTGTGTCTTTTGTTTGCAGCACTCAGACCCTGACTTTTATTCTGATGATTCAGCGCAGTGCCCTTATTGCACTTAAAAAAAAATTTTTTTGTTATCATTAATCTACAATCACGTGAAGAACATTATGTTTACTATGCTCCCCCTTAACCAAGTCCACCAGCAAAAACCTCTTAAAGTCTCTGTCCATCAGCATAGTTGGATGCTTTAAACCCCTTCAGCATGTACCCATTCAAAGACACCGATACAGTCGCTGTCAATCATGGAGTAGTAAGATGCTATATAACCTCTACTAGTCTTCTCTGTGTTGTACAGCACTCCGCATGTCCCGAGCGACCCCACGCAATATACATGGTAATCCTAATGCCCCCATTCTTTCTCCTCGCACTTATCCCTCCATTCAGAACCACCCTGCCCAGTCCTTTTCCCTTTGGCAACTTTTAGTCAACTCTCGGGTTCTGTGAGTATACTGATGTTTTTTTCCTTCAGTTTTTCTTTGTTGTTATACTGCACACATGAGTGATATCATTTGATATTGTCTTTCCCCGCCTGACCTATTTTTCTGGAAATACTACTGTCTAGCTCCATCCACGTCATTGCAAATGGCAGGATTTGTTTTCTTCTTATGGCTGCTTACTGCCCTTTTTAAACTGGATTTCATTCTTCTTTTTAGTTTATAGTTTAGCTATGTGATTTCACCATTCATCTCCTGGTTATGAGCAACAGCTTTGTGTCAATCGATATGTATCTGTATCTATCTATCGCTCTGTCTGTCTGTATGTCTGTCTATCTTTCTATATATCCTTCTTTCTATCTCTCTATCCTCTCTATTTATCTATCCATCTATCTAGCTTCCTGTCTTCTATCTATCATGTGTATCACCTATCTATCATCTGTCATCTATCTATCTGTCTATCTATGAAACAATCTTCTTTCTGTCTGTCCATCTATCCTTATGTACAGAACAGTTAACTACATCACCTATGTCACTTCCCTACATTATGCTTCCAAAAACATTGCAAGGTTACTAGGCCGTAGGGAGAGCACTGGGCTCACTGAGACAATTGCAGATCGAATCAGCCGCGTGTGCTTACAAAACCAGTAAATGGTGGTGCAGGGACTTGAACCCGTATCTCTGTCCTCTGTCCTCTTAAACCTCCTTCTCGCTTGCTAACTGTATTTAGCCACATTCATTGACTAAGTCCTCACTGACGACCCCAAGTATACTTCCTCTGGGCCTGTTGTAGACAGAAAAGTATACTTTGTGCTTTACTCACCACCATGTTTGAGGGACATTGGCGTGTTCACCACTGATAGGAGGAGGGACAAATAAAAAGGAACACCTAACTCTAGACAGGAGGATTTGTGAGCAAAGTGTGCGTTGTGGAGAGACGTGTTTGGTTTAGTGTCCAAACTTCCGTCTTTATGTGGTTATTACTTCTTTACATTCATGGATATCATAAAACCCAGTGATTTCAAAAGCCCAGACGCATATTATTACAGCAATTCATTTGTTGATGTGAGAAAAATGAGAAGGACATTGCAGTACCACTAAATCTATACCTGGTCACTGGTGATACCAAACAAAAGCAATTCACGGTGGCTTGGTAGGACTATTTTCTAGTGACTGTCTCTGGTGACTCAAACAGAATCCATTTGTTTCTTTGTTTCAAAGATTCACTTGTATAGGCTACCTGTCCCCGCCCCTTCAGCTTGTAGTTTGTCTGTGTCCTTGGATCACAAGTGAGTCTCCAGTAAGGGAGCACTTAGGTGATCTTGAGTTTTCATCAGTTCTTCTAAACCTGTGTCTTTTGATCGGAGCAGTGAAAGCCTGTACTTTTATTCTGATATTTGATAGCTAGGCTCTTACTGCTCTTTGAAATTTTTTTTGTTCTCATTAATATACAATCACATGCAGAACAATATGTTTACTAGTCTAACCCCTTCACCAAGTCCTCGCCAAATCCCAGTTTCAGTCGCTGTCCGTCAGCGTGTCGTAAGATGCTCTAGAATCACTACTTGTCTTCTCTGTGTTGTATAGCCCTCCCAATGTCCCTTCACCCTACACATTATTCATGCAAATCCTAATGCCCCCATTCTTTTTCCCCACCCTTATCAATCCCTTCCCACAAACACTACGCAGTCCCTGTCTCTTTGGTAACTCTTAGTCCACTCTCGGGTACTGTGTATATGCTGCTCTTTCTTCCTTCAGTTTTTCTTTGTTATCGTACTCCACACATGAGTTAAATCATTTGGTACATGTATTTCTCCGACTGGCCTATTTGACTGAGCATAATACCCTCTAGCTCCATCCAAGTTATTGCCAATGATAGGATTTGTTTTCTTCTTATGGCTACTTACTGCACTTTTTAAACTGGATTTTATTCTTCTTTTTCGTTTGTAGTTTCGCTATGTGCTTCAACCATTGCTCTCATGGTTATGAGCAATAGCTTTGTGTTAATCGATATGAACCTATATCTGTCTATCTGTTTTTCTATCAATCAATCAATCAATCATCTTTCTGTCTGCCCATCTGTCCTTGTGTACAGAACAGTTAACCACGTACCCTGTGTCACTTTCCTACATTATGCTTCCAAAAATCCTGCAAGGTAACTAGGCTGTAGGGAGAGCACTGTGTTCACCGAGACACTTGCAGGTCGTGTCGGCCGAGTGTACCTACAAAACCAGGAAATGGTTGTGCAGGGAATTGAACCCGTGTCTCTATCCTCTGTCCTCTTTCATCTCCTTCTCACTTCCTGTCTGTATTTAGCCACATTCATTCACTAAGTGCTCCCTGAAGACCACAAGTATCCTTCCTCTGGGCCTGTGGTCGATAGAAACGTAAACTTGTTGCTTTGCTCACCACCATGTTTGAAGGACATCTATGTGAACACCACTGATAGGATGGAGGGTCAAATAAAAAGGAACACCAATTTCTACACAGGAGCAGTTGGGAGCTAAGAGTGTATTGTGGAGTGACATGTTTATTTGAGTGTCCAAACTTCCCTCTTTAGGTGGTTATTACTTCACATTCGTGAAGATCATAAAACCCACAGATTTCAAAGGCCCAGATTCTTATTATTACAGCATCTCAGTTGTTGAGGGGAGAGAAAATGAGAAGGACGTTGCTCCACCACTAAATCTATGGCTGGGCCTTGCTGAAAACAAACAAAAAGAATTCACGGTGACCAGATAGTGCTATTTTCTACTGACTGTCTCTGGGGTCTCAAACAGAATCCATTTGTTTGATTGTTTGTTTTTCAGTTTCACTTGTGTTGGGTACTTGTCCCCACACCTTCAGATTGTAGTTTGTCTGTGTCCTTGGATCTCAAGTGTGTCTCCTGTTAGGAAGCACGTAGGTTTCTTGAGTTTTCATCCGTTCTTTTAACCCTGTGTCTTTTGTTTGCAGCACTCAGACCCTGACTTTTATTCTGATGATTCAGCGCAGTGCCCTTATTGCACTTAAAAAAAAATTTTTTTGTTATCATTAATCTACAATCACGTGAAGAACATTATGTTTACTATGCTCCCCCTTAACCAAGTCCACCAGCAAAAACCTCTTAAAGTCTCTGTCCATCAGCATAGTTGGATGCTTTAAACCCCTTCAGCATGTACCCATTCAAAGACACCGATACAGTCGCTGTCAATCATGGAGTAGTAAGATGCTATATAACCTCTACTAGTCTTCTCTGTGTTGTACAGCACTCCGCATGTCCCGAGCGACCCCACGCAATATACATGGTAATCCTAATGCCCCCATTCTTTCTCCTCGCACTTATCCCTCCATTCAGAACCACCCTGCCCAGTCCTTTTCCCTTTGGCAACTTTTAGTCAACTCTCGGGTTCTGTGAGTATACTGATGTTTTTTTCCTTCAGTTTTTCTTTGTTGTTATACTGCACACATGAGTGATATCATTTGATATTGTCTTTCCCCGCCTGACCTATTTTTCTGGAAATACTACTGTCTAGCTCCATCCACGTCATTGCAAATGGCAGGATTTGTTTTCTTCTTATGGCTGCTTACTGCCCTTTTTAAACTGGATTTCATTCTTCTTTTTAGTTTATAGTTTAGCTATGTGATTTCACCATTCATCTCCTGGTTATGAGCAACAGCTTTGTGTCAATCGATATGTATCTGTATCTATCTATCGCTCTGTCTGTCTGTATGTCTGTCTATCTTTCTATATATCCTTCTTTCTATCTCTCTATCCTCTCTATTTATCTATCCATCTATCTAGCTTCCTGTCTTCTGTCTATCATGTGTATCACCTATCTATCATCTGTCATCTATCTATCTGTCTATCTATGAAACAATCTTCTTTCTGTCTGTCCATCTATCCTTATGTACAGAACAGTTAACTACATCACCTATGTCACTTCCCTACATTATGCTTCCAAAAACATTGCAAGGTTACTAGGCCGTAGGGAGAGCACTGGGCTCACTGAGACAATTGCAGATCGAATCAGCCGCGTGTGCTTACAAAACCAGTAAATGGTGGTGCAGGGACTTGAACCCGTATCTCTGTCCTCTGTCCTCTTAAACCTCCTTCTCGCTTGCTAACTGTATTTAGCCACATTCATTGACTAAGTCCTCACTGACGACCCCAAGTATACTTCCTCTGGGCCTGTTGTAGACAGAAAAGTATACTTTGTGCTTTACTCACCACCATGTTTGAGGGACATTGGCGTGTTCACCACTGATAGGAGGAGGGACAAATAAAAAGGAACACCTAACTCTAGACAGGAGGATTTGTGAGCAAAGTGTGCGTTGTGGAGAGACGTGTTTGCTTTAGTGTCCAAACTTCCGTCTTTATGTGGTTATTACTTCTTTACATTCATGGATATCATAAAACCCAGTGATTTCAAAAGCCCAGACGCATATTATTACAGCAATTCATTTGTTGATGTGAGAAAAATGAGAAGGACATTGCAGTACCACTAAATCTATACCTGGTCACTGGTGATACCAAACAAAAGCAATTCACGGTGGCTTGGTAGGACTATTTTCTAGTGACTGTCTCTGGTGACTCAAACAGAATCCATTTGTTTCTTTGTTTCAAAGATTCACTTGTATAGGCTACCTGTCCCCGCCCCTTCAGCTTGTAGTTTGTCTGTGTCCTTGGATCACAAGTGAGTCTCCAGTAAGGGAGCACTTAGGTGATCTTGAGTTTTCATCAGTTCTTCTAAACCTGTGTCTTTTGATCGGAGCAGTGAAAGCCTGTACTTTTATTCTGATATTTGATAGCTAGGCTCTTACTGCTCTTTGAAATTTTTTTTGTTCTCATTAATATACAATCACATGCAGAACAATATGTTTACTAGTCTAACCCCTTCACCAAGTCCTCGCCAAATCCCAGTTTCAGTCGCTGTCCGTCAGCGTGTCGTAAGATGCTCTAGAATCACTACTTGTCTTCTCTGTGTTGTATAGCCCTCCCAATGTCCCTTCACCCTACACATTATTCATGCAAATCCTAATGCCCCCATTCTTTTTCCCCACCCTTATCAATCCCTTCCCACAAACACTACGCAGTCCCTGTCTCTTTGGTAACTCTTAGTCCACTCTCGGGTACTGTGTATATGCTGCTCTTTCTTCCTTCAGTTTTTCTTTGTTATCGTACTCCACACATGAGTTAAATCATTTGGTACATGTATTTCTCCGACTGGCCTATTTGACTGAGCATAATACCCTCTAGCTCCATCCAAGTTATTGCCAATGATAGGATTTGTTTTCTTCTTATGGCTACTTACTGCACTTTTTAAACTGGATTTTATTCTTCTTTTTCGTTTGTAGTTTCGCTATGTGCTTCAACCATTGCTCTCATGGTTATGAGCAATAGCTTTGTGTTAATCGATATGAACCTATATCTGTCTATCTGTTTTTCTATCAATCAATCAATCAATCATCTTTCTGTCTGCCCATCTGTCCTTGTGTACAGAACAGTTAACCACGTACCCTGTGTCACTTTCCTACATTATGCTTCCAAAAATCCTGCAAGGTAACTAGGCTGTAGGGAGAGCACTGTGTTCACCGAGACACTTGCAGGTCGTGTCGGCCGAGTGTACCTACAAAACCAGGAAATGGTTGTGCAGGGAATTGAACCCGTGTCTCTATCCTCTGTCCTCTTTCATCTCCTTCTCACTTCCTGTCTGTATTTAGCCACATTCATTCACTAAGTGCTCCCTGAAGACCACAAGTATCCTTCCTCTGGGCCTGTGGTCGATAGAAACGTAAACTTGTTGCTTTGCTCACCACCATGTTTGAAGGACATCTATGTGAACACCACTGATAGGATGGAGGGTCAAATAAAAAGGAACACCAATTTCTAGACAGGAGCAGTTGGGAGCTAAGAGTGTATTGTGGAGTGACATGTTTATTTGAGTGTCCAAACTTCCCTCTTTAGGTGGTTATTACTTCACATTCGTGAAGATCATAAAACCCACAGATTTCAAAGGCCCAGATTCTTATTATTACAGCATCTCAGTTGTTGAGGGGAGAGAAAATGAGAAGGACGTTGCTCCACCACTAAATCTATGGCTGGGCCTTGCTGAAAACAAACAAAAAGAATTCACGGTGACCAGATAGTGCTATTTTCTACTGACTGTCTCTGGGGTCTCAAACAGAATCCATTTGTTTGATTGTTTGTTTTTCAGTTTCACTTGTGTTGGGTACTTGTCCCCACACCTTCAGATTGTAGTTTGTCTGTGTCCTTGGATCTCAAGTGTGTCTCCTGTTAGGAAGCACGTAGGTTTCTTGAGTTTTCATCCGTTCTTTTAACCCTGTGTCTTTTGTTTGCAGCACTCAGACCCTGACTTTTATTCTGATGATTCAGCGCAGTGCCCTTATTGCACTTAAAAAAAAATTTTTTTGTTATCATTAATCTACAATCACGTGAAGAACATTATGTTTACTATGCTCCCCCTTAACCAAGTCCACCAGCAAAAACCTCTTAAAGTCTCTGTCCATCAGCATAGTTGGATGCTTTAAACCCCTTCAGCATGTACCCATTCAAAGACACCGATACAGTCGCTGTCAATCATGGAGTAGTAAGATGCTATATAACCTCTACTAGTCTTCTCTGTGTTGTACAGCACTCCGCATGTCCCGAGCGACCCCACGCAATATACATGGTAATCCTAATGCCCCCATTCTTTCTCCTCGCACTTATCCCTCCATTCAGAACCACCCTGCCCAGTCCTTTTCCCTTTGGCAACTTTTAGTCAACTCTCGGGTTCTGTGAGTATACTGATGTTTTTTTCCTTCAGTTTTTCTTTGTT
This sequence comes from Manis pentadactyla, assembly GCF_030020395.1. Classification (NCBI taxonomy): domain Eukaryota; kingdom Metazoa; phylum Chordata; class Mammalia; order Pholidota; family Manidae; genus Manis; species Manis pentadactyla. The sequence goes on from NW_026644752.1 coordinate 56,463, forward strand.
GTTATACTGCACACATGAGTGATATCATTTGATATTGTCTTTCCCCGCCTGACCTATTTTTCTGGAAATACTACTGTCTAGCTCCATCCACGTCATTGCAAATGGCAGGATTTGTTTTCTTCTTATGGCTGCTTACTGCCCTTTTTAAACTGGATTGCATTCTTCTTTTTAGTTTATAGTTTAGCTATGTGATTTCACCATTCATCTCCTGGTTATGAGCAACAGCTTTGTGTCAATCGATATGTATCTGTATCTATCTATCGCTCTGTCTGTCTGTATGTCTGTCTATCTTTCTATATATCCTTCTTTCTATCTCTCTATCCTCTCTATTTATCTATCCATCTATCTAGCTTCCTGTCTTCTGTCTATCATGTGTATCACCTATCTATCATCTGTCATCTATCTATCTGTCTATCTATGAAACAATCTTCTTTCTGTCTGTCCATCTATCCTTATGTACAGAACAGTTAACTACATCACCTATGTCACTTCCCTACATTATGCTTCCAAAAACATTGCAAGGTTACTAGGCCGTAGGGAGAGCACTGGGCTCACTGAGACAATTGCAGATCGAATCAGCCGCGTGTGCTTACAAAACCAGTAAATGGTGGTGCAGGGACTTGAACCCGTATCTCTGTCCTCTGTCCTCTTAAACCTCCTTCTCGCTTGCTAACTGTATTTAGCCACATTCATTGACTAAGTCCTCACTGACGACCCCAAGTATACTTCCTCTGGGCCTGTTGTAGACAGAAAAGTATACTTTGTGCTTTACTCACCACCATGTTTGAGGGACATTGGCGTGTTCACCACTGATAGGAGGAGGGACAAATAAAAAGGAACACCTAACTCTAGACAGGAGGATTTGTGAGCAAAGTGTGCGTTGTGGAGAGACGTGTTTGGTTTAGTGTCCAAACTTCCGTCTTTATGTGGTTATTACTTCTTTACATTCATGGATATCATAAAACCCAGTGATTTCAAAAGCCCAGACGCATATTATTACAGCAATTCATTTGTTGATGTGAGAAAAATGAGAAGGACATTGCAGTACCACTAAATCTATACCTGGTCACTGGTGATACCAAACAAAAGCAATTCACGGTGGCTTGGTAGGACTATTTTCTAGTGACTGTCTCTGGTGACTCAAACAGAATCCATTTGTTTCTTTGTTTCAAAGATTCACTTGTATAGGCTACCTGTCCCCGCCCCTTCAGCTTGTAGTTTGTCTGTGTCCTTGGATCACAAGTGAGTCTCCAGTAAGGGAGCACTTAGGTGATCTTGAGTTTTCATCAGTTCTTCTAAACCTGTGTCTTTTGATCGGAGCAGTGAAAGCCTGTACTTTTATTCTGATATTTGATAGCTAGGCTCTTACTGCTCTTTGAAATTTTTTTTGTTCTCATTAATATACAATCACATGCAGAACAATATGTTTACTAGTCTAACCCCTTCACCAAGTCCTCGCCAAATCCCAGTTTCAGTCGCTGTCCGTCAGCGTGTCGTAAGATGCTCTAGAATCACTACTTGTCTTCTCTGTGTTGTATAGCCCTCCCAATGTCCCTTCACCCTACACATTATTCATGCAAATCCTAATGCCCCCATTCTTTTTCCCCACCCTTATCAATCCCTTCCCACAAACACTACGCAGTCCCTGTCTCTTTGGTAACTCTTAGTCCACTCTCGGGTACTGTGTATATGCTGCTCTTTCTTCCTTCAGTTTTTCTTTGTTATCGTACTCCACACATGAGTTAAATCATTTGGTACATGTATTTCTCCGACTGGCCTATTTGACTGAGCATAATACCCTCTAGCTCCATCCAAGTTATTGCCAATGATAGGATTTGTTTTCTTCTTATGGCTACTTACTGCACTTTTTAAACTGGATTTTATTCTTCTTTTTCGTTTGTAGTTTCGCTATGTGCTTCAACCATTGCTCTCATGGTTATGAGCAATAGCTTTGTGTTAATCGATATGAACCTATATCTGTCTATCTGTTTTTCTATCAATCAATCAATCAATCATCTTTCTGTCTGCCCATCTGTCCTTGTGTACAGAACAGTTAACCACGTACCCTGTGTCACTTTCCTACATTATGCTTCCAAAAATCCTGCAAGGTAACTAGGCTGTAGGGAGAGCACTGTGTTCACCGAGACACTTGCAGGTCGTGTCGGCCGAGTGTACCTACAAAACCAGGAAATGGTTGTGCAGGGAATTGAACCCGTGTCTCTATCCTCTGTCCTCTTTCATCTCCTTCTCACTTCCTGTCTGTATTTAGCCACATTCATTCACTAAGTGCTCCCTGAAGACCACAAGTATCCTTCCTCTGGGCCTGTGGTCGATAGAAACGTAAACTTGTTGCTTTGCTCACCACCATGTTTGAAGGACATCTATGTGAACACCACTGATAGGATGGAGGGTCAAATAAAAAGGAACACCAATTTCTAGACAGGAGCAGTTGGGAGCTAAGAGTGTATTGTGGAGTGACATGTTTATTTGAGTGTCCAAACTTCCCTCTTTAGGTGGTTATTACTTCACATTCGTGAAGATCATAAAACCCACAGATTTCAAAGGCCCAGATTCTTATTATTACAGCATCTCAGTTGTTGAGGGGAGAGAAAATGAGAAGGACGTTGCTCCACCACTAAATCTATGGCTGGGCCTTGCTGAAAACAAACAAAAAGAATTCACGGTGACCAGATAGTGCTATTTTCTACTGACTGTCTCTGGGGTCTCAAACAGAATCCATTTGTTTGATTGTTTGTTTTTCAGTTTCACTTGTGTTGGGTACTTGTCCCCACACCTTCAGATTGTAGTTTGTCTGTGTCCTTGGATCTCAAGTGTGTCTCCTGTTAGGAAGCACGTAGGTTTCTTGAGTTTTCATCCGTTCTTTTAACCCTGTGTCTTTTGTTTGCAGCACTCAGACCCTGACTTTTATTCTGATGATTCAGCGCAGTGCCCTTATTGCACTTAAAAAAAAATTTTTTTGTTATCATTAATCTACAATCACGTGAAGAACATTATGTTTACTATGCTCCCCCTTAACCAAGTCCACCAGCAAAAACCTCTTAAAGTCTCTGTCCATCAGCATAGTTGGATGCTTTAAACCCCTTCAGCATGTACCCATTCAAAGACACCGATACAGTCGCTGTCAATCATGGAGTAGTAAGATGCTATATAACCTCTACTAGTCTTCTCTGTGTTGTACAGCACTCCGCATGTCCCGAGCGACCCCACGCAATATACATGGTAATCCTAATGCCCCCATTCTTTCTCCTCGCACTTATCCCTCCATTCAGAACCACCCTGCCCAGTCCTTTTCCCTTTGGCAACTTTTAGTCAACTCTCGGGTTCTGTGAGTATACTGATGTTTTTTTCCTTCAGTTTTTCTTTGTTGTTATACTGCACACATGAGTGATATCATTTGATATTGTCTTTCCCCGCCTGACCTATTTTTCTGGAAATACTACTGTCTAGCTCCATCCACGTCATTGCAAATGGCAGGATTTGTTTTCTTCTTATGGCTGCTTACTGCCCTTTTTAAACTGGATTTCATTCTTCTTTTTAGTTTATAGTTTAGCTATGTGATTTCACCATTCATCTCCTGGTTATGAGCAACAGCTTTGTGTCAATCGATATGTATCTGTATCTATCTATCGCTCTGTCTGTCTGTATGTCTGTCTATCTTTCTATATATCCTTCTTTCTATCTCTCTATCCTCTCTATTTATCTATCCATCTATCTAGCTTCCTGTCTTCTGTCTATCATGTGTATCACCTATCTATCATCTGTCATCTATCTATCTGTCTATCTATGAAACAATCTTCTTTCTGTCTGTCCATCTATCCTTATGTACAGAACAGTTAACTACATCACCTATGTCACTTCCCTACATTATGCTTCCAAAAACATTGCAAGGTTACTAGGCCGTAGGGAGAGCACTGGGCTCACTGAGACAATTGCAGATCGAATCAGCCGCGTGTGCTTACAAAACCAGTAAATGGTGGTGCAGGGACTTGAACCCGTATCTCTGTCCTCTGTCCTCTTAAACCTCCTTCTCGCTTGCTAACTGTATTTAGCCACATTCATTGACTAAGTCCTCACTGACGACCCCAAGTATACTTCCTCTGGGCCTGTTGTAGACAGAAAAGTATACTTTGTGCTTTACTCACCACCATGTTTGAGGGACATTGGCGTGTTCACCACTGATAGGAGGAGGGACAAATAAAAAGGAACACCTAACTCTAGACAGGAGGATTTGTGAGCAAAGTGTGCGTTGTGGAGAGACGTGTTTGGTTTAGTGTCCAAACTTCCGTCTTTATGTGGTTATTACTTCTTTACATTCATGGATATCATAAAACCCAGTGATTTCAAAAGCCCAGACGCATATTATTACAGCAATTCATTTGTTGATGTGAGAAAAATGAGAAGGACATTGCAGTACCACTAAATCTATACCTGGTCACTGGTGATACCAAACAAAAGCAATTCACGGTGGCTTGGTAGGACTATTTTCTAGTGACTGTCTCTGGTGACTCAAACAGAATCCATTTGTTTCTTTGTTTCAAAGATTCACTTGTATAGGCTACCTGTCCCCGCCCCTTCAGCTTGTAGTTTGTCTGTGTCCTTGGATCACAAGTGAGTCTCCAGTAAGGGAGCACTTAGGTGATCTTGAGTTTTCATCAGTTCTTCTAAACCTGTGTCTTTTGATCGGAGCAGTGAAAGCCTGTACTTTTATTCTGATATTTGATAGCTAGGCTCTTACTGCTCTTTGAAATTTTTTTTGTTCTCATTAATATACAATCACATGCAGAACAATATGTTTACTAGTCTAACCCCTTCACCAAGTCCTCGCCAAATCCCAGTTTCAGTCGCTGTCCGTCAGCGTGTCGTAAGATGCTCTAGAATCACTACTTGTCTTCTCTGTGTTGTATAGCCCTCCCAATGTCCCTTCACCCTACACATTATTCATGCAAATCCTAATGCCCCCATTCTTTTACCCCACCCTTATCAATCCCTTCCCACAAACACTACGCAGTCCCTGTCTCTTTGGTAACTCTTAGTCCACTCTCGGGTACTGTGTATATGCTGCTCTTTCTTCCTTCAGTTTTTCTTTGTTATCGTACTCCACACATGAGTTAAATCATTTGGTACATGTATTTCTCCGACTGGCCTATTTGACTGAGCATAATACCCTCTAGCTCCATCCAAGTTATTGCCAATGATAGGATTTGTTTTCTTCTTATGGCTACTTACTGCACTTTTTAAACTGGATTTTATTCTTCTTTTTCGTTTGTAGTTTCGCTATGTGCTTCAACCATTGCTCTCATGGTTATGAGCAATAGCTTTGTGTTAATCGATATGAACCTATATCTGTCTATCTGTTTTTCTATCAATCAATCAATCAATCATCTTTCTGTCTGCCCATCTGTCCTTGTGTACAGAACAGTTAACCACGTACCCTGTGTCACTTTCCTACATTATGCTTCCAAAAATCCTGCAAGGTAACTAGGCTGTAGGGAGAGCACTGTGTTCACCGAGACACTTGCAGGTCGTGTCGGCCGAGTGTACCTACAAAACCAGGAAATGGTTGTGCAGGGAATTGAACCCGTGTCTCTATCCTCTGTCCTCTTTCATCTCCTTCTCACTTCCTGTCTGTATTTAGCCACATTCATTCACTAAGTGCTCCCTGAAGACCACAAGTATCCTTCCTCTGGGCCTGTGGTCGATAGAAACGTAAACTTGTTGCTTTGCTCACCACCATGTTTGAAGGACATCTATGTGAACACCACTGATAGGATGGAGGGTCAAATAAAAAGGAACACCAATTTCTAGACAGGAGCAGTTGGGAGCTAAGAGTGTATTGTGGAGTGACATGTTTATTTGAGTGTCCAAACTTCCCTCTTTAGGTGGTTATTACTTCACATTCGTGAAGATCATAAAACCCACAGATTTCAAAGGCCCAGATTCTTATTATTACAGCATCTCAGTTGTTGAGGGGAGAGAAAATGAGAAGGACGTTGCTCCACCACTAAATCTATGGCTGGGCCTTGCTGAAAACAAACAAAAAGAATTCACGGTGACCAGATAGTGCTATTTTCTACTGACTGTCTCTGGGGTCTCAAACAGAATCCATTTGTTTGATTGTTTGTTTTTCAGTTTCACTTGTGTTGGGTACTTGTCCCCACACCTTCAGATTGTAGTTTGTCTGTGTCCTTGGATCTCAAGTGTGTCTCCTGTTAGGAAGCACGTAGGTTTCTTGAGTTTTCATCCGTTCTTTTAACCCTGTGTCTTTTGTTTGCAGCACTCAGACCCTGACTTTTATTCTGATGATTCAGCGCAGTGCCCTTATTGCACTTAAAAAAAAATTTTTTTGTTATCATTAATCTACAATCACGTGAAGAACATTATGTTTACTATGCTCCCCCTTAACCAAGTCCACCAGCAAAAACCTCTTAAAGTCTCTGTCCATCAGCATAGTTGGATGCTTTAAACCCCTTCAGCATGTACCCATTCAAAGACACCGATACAGTCGCTGTCAATCATGGAGTAGTAAGATGCTATATAACCTCTACTAGTCTTCTCTGTGTTGTACAGCACTCCGCATGTCCCGAGCGACCCCACGCAATATACATGGTAATCCTAATGCCCCCATTCTTTCTCCTCGCACTTATCCCTCCATTCAGAACCACCCTGCCCAGTCCTTTTCCCTTTGGCAACTTTTAGTCAACTCTCGGGTTCTGTGAGTATACTGATGTTTTTTTCCTTCAGTTTTTCTTTGTTGTTATACTGCACACATGAGTGATATCATTTGATATTGTCTTTCCCCGCCTGACCTATTTTTCTGGAAATACTACTGTCTAGCTCCATCCACGTCATTGCAAATGGCAGGATTTGTTTTCTTCTTATGGCTGCTTACTGCCCTTTTTAAACTGGATTGCATTCTTCTTTTTAGTTTATAGTTTAGCTATGTGATTTCACCATTCATCTCCTGGTTATGAGCAACAGCTTTGTGTCAATCGATATGTATCTGTATCTATCTATCGCTCTGTCTGTCTGTATGTCTGTCTATCTTTCTATATATCCTTCTTTCTATCTCTCTATCCTCTCTATTTATCTATCCATCTATCTAGCTTCCTGTCTTCTGTCTATCATGTGTATCACCTATCTATCATCTGTCATCTATCTATCTGTCTATCTATGAAACAATCTTCTTTCTGTCTGTCCATCTATCCTTATGTACAGAACAGTTAACTACATCACCTATGTCACTTCCCTACATTATGCTTCCAAAAACATTGCAAGGTTACTAGGCCGTAGGGAGAGCACTGGGCTCACTGAGACAATTGCAGATCGAATCAGCCGCGTGTGCTTACAAAACCAGTAAATGGTGGTGCAGGGACTTGAACCCGTATCTCTGTCCTCTGTCCTCTTAAACCTCCTTCTCGCTTGCTAACTGTATTTAGCCACATTCATTGACTAAGTCCTCACTGACGACCCCAAGTATACTTCCTCTGGGCCTGTTGTAGACAGAAAAGTATACTTTGTGCTTTACTCACCACCATGTTTGAGGGACATTGGCGTGTTCACCACTGATAGGAGGAGGGACAAATAAAAAGGAACACCTAACTCTAGACAGGAGGATTTGTGAGCAAAGTGTGCGTTGTGGAGAGACGTGTTTGGTTTAGTGTCCAAACTTCCGTCTTTATGTGGTTATTACTTCTTTACATTCATGGATATCATAAAACCCAGTGATTTCAAAAGCCCAGACGCATATTATTACAGCAATTCATTTGTTGATGTGAGAAAAATGAGAAGGACATTGCAGTACCACTAAATCTATACCTGGTCACTGGTGATACCAAACAAAAGCAATTCACGGTGGCTTGGTAGGACTATTTTCTAGTGACTGTCTCTGGTGACTCAAACAGAATCCATTTGTTTCTTTGTTTCAAAGATTCACTTGTATAGGCTACCTGTCCCCGCCCCTTCAGCTTGTAGTTTGTCTGTGTCCTTGGATCACAAGTGAGTCTCCAGTAAGGGAGCACTTAGGTGATCTTGAGTTTTCATCAGTTCTTCTAAACCTGTGTCTTTTGATCGGAGCAGTGAAAGCCTGTACTTTTATTCTGATATTTGATAGCTAGGCTCTTACTGCTCTTTGAAATTTTTTTTGTTCTCATTAATATACAATCACATGCAGAACAATATGTTTACTAGTCTAACCCCTTCACCAAGTCCTCGCCAAATCCCAGTTTCAGTCGCTGTCCGTCAGCGTGTCGTAAGATGCTCTAGAATCACTACTTGTCTTCTCTGTGTTGTATAGCCCTCCCAATGTCCCTTCACCCTACACATTATTCATGCAAATCCTAATGCCCCCATTCTTTTACCCCACCCTTATCAATCCCTTCCCACAAACACTACGCAGTCCCTGTCTCTTTGGTAACTCTTAGTCCACTCTCGGGTACTGTGTATATGCTGCTCTTTCTTCCTTCAGTTTTTCTTTGTTATCGTACTCCACACATGAGTTAAATCATTTGGTACATGTATTTCTCCGACTGGCCTATTTGACTGAGCATAATACCCTCTAGCTCCATCCAAGTTATTGCCAATGATAGGATTTGTTTTCTTCTTATGGCTACTTACTGCACTTTTTAAACTGGATTTTATTCTTCTTTTTCGTTTGTAGTTTCGCTATGTGCTTCAACCATTGCTCTCATGGTTATGAGCAATAGCTTTGTGTTAATCGATATGAACCTATATCTGTCTATCTGTTTTTCTATCAATCAATCAATCAATCATCTTTCTGTCTGCCCATCTGTCCTTGTGTACAGAACAGTTAACCACGTACCCTGTGTCACTTTCCTACATTATGCTTCCAAAAATCCTGCAAGGTAACTAGGCTGTAGGGAGAGCACTGTGTTCACCGAGACACTTGCAGGTCGTGTCGGCCGAGTGTACCTACAAAACCAGGAAATGGTTGTGCAGGGAATTGAACCCGTGTCTCTATCCTCTGTCCTCTTTCATCTCCTTCTCACTTCCTGTCTGTATTTAGCCACATTCATTCACTAAGTGCTCCCTGAAGACCACAAGTATCCTTCCTCTGGGCCTGTGGTCGATAGAAACGTAAACTTGTTGCTTTGCTCACCACCATGTTTGAAGGACATCTATGTGAACACCACTGATAGGATGGAGGGTCAAATAAAAAGGAACACCAATTTCTAGACAGGAGCAGTTGGGAGCTAAGAGTGTATTGTGGAGTGACATGTTTATTTGAGTGTCCAAACTTCCCTCTTTAGGTGGTTATTACTTCACATTCGTGAAGATCATAAAACCCACAGATTTCAAAGGCCCAGATTCTTATTATTACAGCATCTCAGTTGTTGAGGGGAGAGAAAATGAGAAGGACGTTGCTCCACCACTAAATCTATGGCTGGGCCTTGCTGAAAACAAACAAAAAGAATTCACGGTGACCAGATAGTGCTATTTTCTACTGACTGTCTCTGGGGTCTCAAACAGAATCCATTTGTTTGATTGTTTGTTTTTCAGTTTCACTTGTGTTGGGTACTTGTCCCCACACCTTCAGATTGTAGTTTGTCTGTGTCCTTGGATCTCAAGTGTGTCTCCTGTTAGGAAGCACGTAGGTTTCTTGAGTTTTCATCCGTTCTTTTAACCCTGTGTCTTTTGTTTGCAGCACTCAGACCCTGACTTTTATTCTGATGATTCAGCGCAGTGCCCTTATTGCACTTAAAAAAAAATTTTTTTGTTATCATTAATCTACAATCACGTGAAGAACATTATGTTTACTATGCTCCCCCTTAACCAAGTCCACCAGCAAAAACCTCTTAAAGTCTCTGTCCATCAGCATAGTTGGATGCTTTAAACCCCTTCAGCATGTACCCATTCAAAGACACCGATACAGTCGCTGTCAATCATGGAGTAGTAAGATGCTATATAACCTCTACTAGTCTTCTCTGTGTTGTACAGCACTCCGCATGTCCCGAGCGACCCCACGCAATATACATGGTAATCCTAATGCCCCCATTCTTTCTCCTCGCACTTATCCCTCCATTCAGAACCACCCTGCCCAGTCCTTTTCCCTTTGGCAACTTTTAGTCAACTCTCGGGTTCTGTGAGTATACTGATGTTTTTTTCCTTCAGTTTTTCTTTGTTGTTATACTGCACACATGAGTGATATCATTTGATATTGTCTTTCCCCGCCTGACCTATTTTTCTGGAAATACTACTGTCTAGCTCCATCCACGTCATTGCAAATGGCAGGATTTGTTTTCTTCTTATGGCTGCTTACTGCCCTTTTTAAACTGGATTTCATTCTTCTTTTTAGTTTATAGTTTAGCTATGTGATTTCACCATTCATCTCCTGGTTATGAGCAACAGCTTTGTGTCAATCGATATGTATCTGTATCTATCTATCGCTCTGTCTGTCTGTATGTCTGTCTATCTTTCTATATATCCTTCTTTCTATCTCTCTATCCTCTCTATTTATCTATCCATCTATCTAGCTTCCTGTCTTCTGTCTATCATGTGTATCACCTATCTATCATCTGTCATCTATCTATCTGTCTATCTATGAAACAATCTTCTTTCTGTCTGTCCATCTATCCTTATGTACAGAACAGTTAACTACATCACCTATGTCACTTCCCTACATTATGCTTCCAAAAACATTGCAAGGTTACTAGGCCGTAGGGAGAGCACTGGGCTCACTGAGACAATTGCAGATCGAATCAGCCGCGTGTGCTTACAAAACCAGTAAATGGTGGTGCAGGGACTTGAACCCGTATCTCTGTCCTCTGTCCTCTTAAACCTCCTTCTCGCTTGCTAACTGTATTTAGCCACATTCATTGACTAAGTCCTCACTGACGACCCCAAGTATACTTCCTCTGGGCCTGTTGTAGACAGAAAAGTATACTTTGTGCTTTACTCACCACCATGTTTGAGGGACATTGGCGTGTTCACCACTGATAGGAGGAGGGACAAATAAAAAGGAACACCTAACTCTAGACAGGAGGATTTGTGAGCAAAGTGTGCGTTGTGGAGAGACGTGTTTGCTTTAGTGTCCAAACTTCCGTCTTTATGTGGTTATTACTTCTTTACATTCATGGATATCATAAAACCCAGTGATTTCAAAAGCCCAGACGCATATTATTACAGCAATTCATTTGTTGATGTGAGAAAAATGAGAAGGACATTGCAGTACCACTAAATCTATACCTGGTCACTGGTGATACCAAACAAAAGCAATTCACGGTGGCTTGGTAGGACTATTTTCTAGTGACTGTCTCTGGTGACTCAAACAGAATCCATTTGTTTCTTTGTTTCAAAGATTCACTTGTATAGGCTACCTGTCCCCGCCCCTTCAGCTTGTAGTTTGTCTGTGTCCTTGGATCACAAGTGAGTCTCCAGTAAGGGAGCACTTAGGTGATCTTGAGTTTTCATCAGTTCTTCTAAACCTGTGTCTTTTGATCGGAGCAGTGAAAGCCTGTACTTTTATTCTGATATTTGATAGCTAGGCTCTTACTGCTCTTTGAAATTTTTTTTGTTCTCATTAATATACAATCACATGCAGAACAATATGTTTACTAGTCTAACCCCTTCACCAAGTCCTCGCCAAATCCCAGTTTCAGTCGCTGTCCGTCAGCGTGTCGTAAGATGCTCTAGAATCACTACTTGTCTTCTCTGTGTTGTATAGCCCTCCCAATGTCCCTTCACCCTACACATTATTCATGCAAATCCTAATGCCCCCATTCTTTTACCCCACCCTTATCAATCCCTTCCCACAAACACTACGCAGTCCCTGTCTCTTTGGTAACTCTTAGTCCACTCTCGGGTACTGTGTATATGCTGCTCTTTCTTCCTTCAGTTTTTCTTTGTTATCGTACTCCACACATGAGTTAAATCATTTGGTACATGTATTTCTCCGACTGGCCTATTTGACTGAGCATAATACCCTCTAGCTCCATCCAAGTTATTGCCAATGATAGGATTTGTTTTCTTCTTATGGCTACTTACTGCACTTTTTAAACTGGATTTTATTCTTCTTTTTCGTTTGTAGTTTCGCTATGTGCTTCAACCATTGCTCTCATGGTTATGAGCAATAGCTTTGTGTTAATCGATATGAACCTATATCTGTCTATCTGTTTTTCTATCAATCAATCAATCAATCATCTTTCTGTCTGCCCATCTGTCCTTGTGTACAGAACAGTTAACCACGTACCCTGTGTCACTTTCCTACATTATGCTTCCAAAAATCCTGCAAGGTAACTAGGCTGTAGGGAGAGCACTGTGTTCACCGAGACACTTGCAGGTCGTGTCGGCCGAGTGTACCTACAAAACCAGGAAATGGTTGTGCAGGGAATTGAACCCGTGTCTCTATCCTCTGTCCTCTTTCATCTCCTTCTCACTTCCTGTCTGTATTTAGCCACATTCATTCACTAAGTGCTCCCTGAAGACCACAAGTATCCTTCCTCTGGGCCTGTGGTCGATAGAAACGTAAACTTGTTGCTTTGCTCACCACCATGTTTGAAGGACATCTATGTGAACACCACTGATAGGATGGAGGGTCAAATAAAAAGGAACACCAATTTCTAGACAGGAGCAGTTGGGAGCTAAGAGTGTATTGTGGAGTGACATGTTTATTTGAGTGTCCAAACTTCCCTCTTTAGGTGGTTATTACTTCACATTCGTGAAGATCATAAAACCCACAGATTTCAAAGGCCCAGATTCTTATTATTACAGCATCTCAGTTGTTGAGGGGAGAGAAAATGAGAAGGACGTTGCTCCACCACTAAATCTATGGCTGGGCCTTGCTGAAAACAAACAAAAAGAATTCACGGTGACCAGATAGTGCTATTTTCTACTGACTGTCTCTGGGGTCTCAAACAGAATCCATTTGTTTGATTGTTTGTTTTTCAGTTTCACTTGTGTTGGGTACTTGTCCCCACACCTTCAGATTGTAGTTTGTCTGTGTCCTTGGATCTCAAGTGTGTCTCCTGTTAGGAAGCACGTAGGTTTCTTGAGTTTTCATCCGTTCTTTTAACCCTGTGTCTTTTGTTTGCAGCACTCAGACCCTGACTTTTATTCTGATGATTCAGCGCAGTGCCCTTATTGCACTTAAAAAAAAATTTTTTTGTTATCATTAATCTACAATCACGTGAAGAACATTATGTTTACTATGCTCCCCCTTAACCAAGTCCACCAGCAAAAACCTCTTAAAGTCTCTGTCCATCAGCATAGTTGGATGCTTTAAACCCCTTCAGCATGTACCCATTCAAAGACACCGATACAGTCGCTGTCAATCATGGAGTAGTAAGATGCTATATAACCTCTACTAGTCTTCTCTGTGTTGTACAGCACTCCGCATGTCCCGAGCGACCCCACGCAATATACATGGTAATCCTAATGCCCCCATTCTTTCTCCTCGCACTTATCCCTCCATTCAGAACCACCCTGCCCAGTCCTTTTCCCTTTGGCAACTTTTAGTCAACTCTCGGGTTCTGTGAGTATACTGATGTTTTTTTCCTTCAGTTTTTCTTTGTTGTTATACTGCACACATGAGTGATATCATTTGATATTGTCTTTCCCCGCCTGACCTATTTTTCTGGAAATACTACTGTCTAGCTCCATCCACGTCATTGCAAATGGCAGGATTTGTTTTCTTCTTATGGCTGCTTACTGCCCTTTTTAAACTGGATTGCATTCTTCTTTTTAGTTTATAGTTTAGCTATGTGATTTCACCATTCATCTCCTGGTTATGAGCAACAGCTTTGTGTCAATCGATATGTATCTGTATCTATCTATCGCTCTGTCTGTCTGTATGTCTGTCTATCTTTCTATATATCCTTCTTTCTATCTCTCTATCCTCTCTATTTATCTATCCATCTATCTAGCTTCCTGTCTTCTGTCTATCATGTGTATCACCTATCTATCATCTGTCATCTATCTATCTGTCTATCTATGAAACAATCTTCTTTCTGTCTGTCCATCTATCCTTATGTACAGAACAGTTAACTACATCACCTATGTCACTTCCCTACATTATGCTTCCAAAAACATTGCAAGGTTACTAGGCCGTAGGGAGAGCACTGGGCTCACTGAGACAATTGCAGATCGAATCAGCCGCGTGTGCTTACAAAACCAGTAAATGGTGGTGCAGGGACTTGAACCCGTATCTCTGTCCTCTGTCCTCTTAAACCTCCTTCTCGCTTGCTAACTGTATTTAGCCACATTCATTGACTAAGTCCTCACTGACGACCCCAAGTATACTTCCTCTGGGCCTGTTGTAGACAGAAAAGTATACTTTGTGCTTTACTCACCACCATGTTTGAGGGACATTGGCGTGTTCACCACTGATAGGAGGAGGGACAAATAAAAAGGAACACCTAACTCTAGACAGGAGGATTTGTGAGCAAAGTGTGCGTTGTGGAGAGACGTGTTTGGTTTAGTGTCCAAACTTCCGTCTTTATGTGGTTATTACTTCTTTACATTCATGGATATCATAAAACCCAGTGATTTCAAAAGCCCAGACGCATATTATTACAGCAATTCATTTGTTGATGTGAGAAAAATGAGAAGGACATTGCAGTACCACTAAATCTATACCTGGTCACTGGTGATACCAAACAAAAGCAATTCACGGTGGCTTGGTAGGACTATTTTCTAGTGACTGTCTCTGGTGACTCAAACAGAATCCATTTGTTTCTTTGTTTCAAAGATTCACTTGTATAGGCTACCTGTCCCCGCCCCTTCAGCTTGTAGTTTGTCTGTGTCCTTGGATCACAAGTGAGTCTCCAGTAAGGGAGCACTTAGGTGATCTTGAGTTTTCATCAGTTCTTCTAAACCTGTGTCTTTTGATCGGAGCAGTGAAAGCCTGTACTTTTATTCTGATATTTGATAGCTAGGCTCTTACTGCTCTTTGAAATTTTTTTTGTTCTCATTAATATACAATCACATGCAGAACAATATGTTTACTAGTCTAACCCCTTCACCAAGTCCTCGCCAAATCCCAGTTTCAGTCGCTGTCCGTCAGCGTGTCGTAAGATGCTCTAGAATCACTACTTGTCTTCTCTGTGTTGTATAGCCCTCCCAATGTCCCTTCACCCTACACATTATTCATGCAAATCCTAATGCCCCCATTCTTTTACCCCACCCTTATCAATCCCTTCCCACAAACACTACGCAGTCCCTGTCTCTTTGGTAACTCTTAGTCCACTCTCGGGTACTGTGTATATGCTGCTCTTTCTTCCTTCAGTTTTTCTTTGTTATCGTACTCCACACATGAGTTAAATCATTTGGTACATGTATTTCTCCGACTGGCCTATTTGACTGAGCATAATACCCTCTAGCTCCATCCAAGTTATTGCCAATGATAGGATTTGTTTTCTTCTTATGGCTACTTACTGCACTTTTTAAACTGGATTTTATTCTTCTTTTTCGTTTGTAGTTTCGCTATGTGCTTCAACCATTGCTCTCATGGTTATGAGCAATAGCTTTGTGTTAATCGATATGAACCTATATCTGTCTATCTGTTTTTCTATCAATCAATCAATCAATCATCTTTCTGTCTGCCCATCTGTCCTTGTGTACAGAACAGTTAACCACGTACCCTGTGTCACTTTCCTACATTATGCTTCCAAAAATCCTGCAAGGTAACTAGGCTGTAGGGAGAGCACTGTGTTCACCGAGACACTTGCAGGTCGTGTCGGCCGAGTGTACCTACAAAACCAGGAAATGGTTGTGCAGGGAATTGAACCCGTGTCTCTATCCTCTGTCCTCTTTCATCTCCTTCTCACTTCCTGTCTGTATTTAGCCACATTCATTCACTAAGTGCTCCCTGAAGACCACAAGTATCCTTCCTCTGGGCCTGTGGTCGATAGAAACGTAAACTTGTTGCTTTGCTCACCACCATGTTTGAAGGACATCTATGTGAACACCACTGATAGGATGGAGGGTCAAATAAAAAGGAACACCAATTTCTAGACAGGAGCAGTTGGGAGCTAAGAGTGTATTGTGGAGTGACATGTTTATTTGAGTGTCCAAACTTCCCTCTTTAGGTGGTTATTACTTCACATTCGTGAAGATCATAAAACCCACAGATTTCAAAGGCCCAGATTCTTATTATTACAGCATCTCAGTTGTTGAGGGGAGAGAAAATGAGAAGGACGTTGCTCCACCACTAAATCTATGGCTGGGCCTTGCTGAAAACAAACAAAAAGAATTCACGGTGACCAGATAGTGCTATTTTCTACTGACTGTCTCTGGGGTCTCAAACAGAATCCATTTGTTTGATTGTTTGTTTTTCAGTTTCACTTGTGTTGGGTACTTGTCCCCACACCTTCAGATTGTAGTTTGTCTGTGTCCTTGGATCTCAAGTGTGTCTCCTGTTAGGAAGCACGTAGGTTTCTTGAGTTTTCATCCGTTCTTTTAACCCTGTGTCTTTTGTTTGCAGCACTCAGACCCTGACTTTTATTCTGATGATTCAGCGCAGTGCCCTTATTGCACTTAAAAAAAAATTTTTTTGTTATCATTAATCTACAATCACGTGAAGAACATTATGTTTACTATGCTCCCCCTTAACCAAGTCCACCAGCAAAAACCTCTTAAAGTCTCTGTCCATCAGCATAGTTGGATGCTTTAAACCCCTTCAGCATGTACCCATTCAAAGACACCGATACAGTCGCTGTCAATCATGGAGTAGTAAGATGCTATATAACCTCTACTAGTCTTCTCTGTGTTGTACAGCACTCCGCATGTCCCGAGCGACCCCACGCAATATACATGGTAATCCTAATGCCCCCATTCTTTCTCCTCGCACTTATCCCTCCATTCAGAACCACCCTGCCCAGTCCTTTTCCCTTTGGCAACTTTTAGTCAACTCTCGGGTTCTGTGAGTATACTGATGTTTTTTTCCTTCAGTTTTTCTTTGTTGTTATACTGCACACATGAGTGATATCATTTGATATTGTCTTTCCCCGCCTGACCTATTTTTCTGGAAATACTACTGTCTAGCTCCATCCACGTCATTGCAAATGGCAGGATTTGTTTTCTTCTTATGGCTGCTTACTGCCCTTTTTAAACTGGATTTCATTCTTCTTTTTAGTTTATAGTTTAGCTATGTGATTTCACCATTCATCTCCTGGTTATGAGCAACAGCTTTGTGTCAATCGATATGTATCTGTATCTATCTATCGCTCTGTCTGTCTGTATGTCTGTCTATCTTTCTATATATCCTTCTTTCTATCTCTCTATCCTCTCTATTTATCTATCCATCTATCTAGCTTCCTGTCTTCTGTCTATCATGTGTATCACCTATCTATCATCTGTCA
The DNA here is from genome assembly GCF_030020395.1 of Manis pentadactyla. Lineage (NCBI taxonomy): Eukaryota > Metazoa > Chordata > Mammalia > Pholidota > Manidae > Manis > Manis pentadactyla. Next base: position 73,796 of record NW_026644752.1, read on the forward strand.
TCTATCTATCTGTCTATCTATGAAACAATCTTCTTTCTGTCTGTCCATCTATCCTTATGTACAGAACAGTTAACTACATCACCTATGTCACTTCCCTACATTATGCTTCCAAAAACATTGCAAGGTTACTAGGCCGTAGGGAGAGCACTGGGCTCACTGAGACAATTGCAGATCGAATCAGCCGCGTGTGCTTACAAAACCAGTAAATGGTGGTGCAGGGACTTGAACCCGTATCTCTGTCCTCTGTCCTCTTAAACCTCCTTCTCGCTTGCTAACTGTATTTAGCCACATTCATTGACTAAGTCCTCACTGACGACCCCAAGTATACTTCCTCTGGGCCTGTTGTAGACAGAAAAGTATACTTTGTGCTTTACTCACCACCATGTTTGAGGGACATTGGCGTGTTCACCACTGATAGGAGGAGGGACAAATAAAAAGGAACACCTAACTCTAGACAGGAGGATTTGTGAGCAAAGTGTGCGTTGTGGAGAGACGTGTTTGGTTTAGTGTCCAAACTTCCGTCTTTATGTGGTTATTACTTCTTTACATTCATGGATATCATAAAACCCAGTGATTTCAAAAGCCCAGACGCATATTATTACAGCAATTCATTTGTTGATGTGAGAAAAATGAGAAGGACATTGCAGTACCACTAAATCTATACCTGGTCACTGGTGATACCAAACAAAAGCAATTCACGGTGGCTTGGTAGGACTATTTTCTAGTGACTGTCTCTGGTGACTCAAACAGAATCCATTTGTTTCTTTGTTTCAAAGATTCACTTGTATAGGCTACCTGTCCCCGCCCCTTCAGCTTGTAGTTTGTCTGTGTCCTTGGATCACAAGTGAGTCTCCAGTAAGGGAGCACTTAGGTGATCTTGAGTTTTCATCAGTTCTTCTAAACCTGTGTCTTTTGATCGGAGCAGTGAAAGCCTGTACTTTTATTCTGATATTTGATAGCTAGGCTCTTACTGCTCTTTGAAATTTTTTTTGTTCTCATTAATATACAATCACATGCAGAACAATATGTTTACTAGTCTAACCCCTTCACCAAGTCCTCGCCAAATCCCAGTTTCAGTCGCTGTCCGTCAGCGTGTCGTAAGATGCTCTAGAATCACTACTTGTCTTCTCTGTGTTGTATAGCCCTCCCAATGTCCCTTCACCCTACACATTATTCATGCAAATCCTAATGCCCCCATTCTTTTTCCCCACCCTTATCAATCCCTTCCCACAAACACTACGCAGTCCCTGTCTCTTTGGTAACTCTTAGTCCACTCTCGGGTACTGTGTATATGCTGCTCTTTCTTCCTTCAGTTTTTCTTTGTTATCGTACTCCACACATGAGTTAAATCATTTGGTACATGTATTTCTCCGACTGGCCTATTTGACTGAGCATAATACCCTCTAGCTCCATCCAAGTTATTGCCAATGATAGGATTTGTTTTCTTCTTATGGCTACTTACTGCACTTTTTAAACTGGATTTTATTCTTCTTTTTCGTTTGTAGTTTCGCTATGTGCTTCAACCATTGCTCTCATGGTTATGAGCAATAGCTTTGTGTTAATCGATATGAACCTATATCTGTCTATCTGTTTTTCTATCAATCAATCAATCAATCATCTTTCTGTCTGCCCATCTGTCCTTGTGTACAGAACAGTTAACCACGTACCCTGTGTCACTTTCCTACATTATGCTTCCAAAAATCCTGCAAGGTAACTAGGCTGTAGGGAGAGCACTGTGTTCACCGAGACACTTGCAGGTCGTGTCGGCCGAGTGTACCTACAAAACCAGGAAATGGTTGTGCAGGGAATTGAACCCGTGTCTCTATCCTCTGTCCTCTTTCATCTCCTTCTCACTTCCTGTCTGTATTTAGCCACATTCATTCACTAAGTGCTCCCTGAAGACCACAAGTATCCTTCCTCTGGGCCTGTGGTCGATAGAAACGTAAACTTGTTGCTTTGCTCACCACCATGTTTGAAGGACATCTATGTGAACACCACTGATAGGATGGAGGGTCAAATAAAAAGGAACACCAATTTCTAGACAGGAGCAGTTGGGAGCTAAGAGTGTATTGTGGAGTGACATGTTTATTTGAGTGTCCAAACTTCCCTCTTTAGGTGGTTATTACTTCACATTCGTGAAGATCATAAAACCCACAGATTTCAAAGGCCCAGATTCTTATTATTACAGCATCTCAGTTGTTGAGGGGAGAGAAAATGAGAAGGACGTTGCTCCACCACTAAATCTATGGCTGGGCCTTGCTGAAAACAAACAAAAAGAATTCACGGTGACCAGATAGTGCTATTTTCTACTGACTGTCTCTGGGGTCTCAAACAGAATCCATTTGTTTGATTGTTTGTTTTTCAGTTTCACTTGTGTTGGGTACTTGTCCCCACACCTTCAGATTGTAGTTTGTCTGTGTCCTTGGATCTCAAGTGTGTCTCCTGTTAGGAAGCACGTAGGTTTCTTGAGTTTTCATCCGTTCTTTTAACCCTGTGTCTTTTGTTTGCAGCACTCAGACCCTGACTTTTATTCTGATGATTCAGCGCAGTGCCCTTATTGCACTTAAAAAAAAATTTTTTTGTTATCATTAATCTACAATCACGTGAAGAACATTATGTTTACTATGCTCCCCCTTAACCAAGTCCACCAGCAAAAACCTCTTAAAGTCTCTGTCCATCAGCATAGTTGGATGCTTTAAACCCCTTCAGCATGTACCCATTCAAAGACACCGATACAGTCGCTGTCAATCATGGAGTAGTAAGATGCTATATAACCTCTACTAGTCTTCTCTGTGTTGTACAGCACTCCGCATGTCCCGAGCGACCCCACGCAATATACATGGTAATCCTAATGCCCCCATTCTTTCTCCTCGCACTTATCCCTCCATTCAGAACCACCCTGCCCAGTCCTTTTCCCTTTGGCAACTTTTAGTCAACTCTCGGGTTCTGTGAGTATACTGATGTTTTTTTCCTTCAGTTTTTCTTTGTTGTTATACTGCACACATGAGTGATATCATTTGATATTGTCTTTCCCCGCCTGACCTATTTTTCTGGAAATACTACTGTCTAGCTCCATCCACGTCATTGCAAATGGCAGGATTTGTTTTCTTCTTATGGCTGCTTACTGCCCTTTTTAAACTGGATTTCATTCTTCTTTTTAGTTTATAGTTTAGCTATGTGATTTCACCATTCATCTCCTGGTTATGAGCAACAGCTTTGTGTCAATCGATATGTATCTGTATCTATCTATCGCTCTGTCTGTCTGTATGTCTGTCTATCTTTCTATATATCCTTCTTTCTATCTCTCTATCCTCTCTATTTATCTATCCATCTATCTAGCTTCCTGTCTTCTGTCTATCATGTGTATCACCTATCTATCATCTGTCATCTATCTATCTGTCTATCTATGAAACAATCTTCTTTCTGTCTGTCCATCTATCCTTATGTACAGAACAGTTAACTACATCACCTATGTCACTTCCCTACATTATGCTTCCAAAAACATTGCAAGGTTACTAGGCCGTAGGGAGAGCACTGGGCTCACTGAGACAATTGCAGATCGAATCAGCCGCGTGTGCTTACAAAACCAGTAAATGGTGGTGCAGGGACTTGAACCCGTATCTCTGTCCTCTGTCCTCTTAAACCTCCTTCTCGCTTGCTAACTGTATTTAGCCACATTCATTGACTAAGTCCTCACTGACGACCCCAAGTATACTTCCTCTGGGCCTGTTGTAGACAGAAAAGTATACTTTGTGCTTTACTCACCACCATGTTTGAGGGACATTGGCGTGTTCACCACTGATAGGAGGAGGGACAAATAAAAAGGAACACCTAACTCTAGACAGGAGGATTTGTGAGCAAAGTGTGCGTTGTGGAGAGACGTGTTTGGTTTAGTGTCCAAACTTCCGTCTTTATGTGGTTATTACTTCTTTACATTCATGGATATCATAAAACCCAGTGATTTCAAAAGCCCAGACGCATATTATTACAGCAATTCATTTGTTGATGTGAGAAAAATGAGAAGGACATTGCAGTACCACTAAATCTATACCTGGTCACTGGTGATACCAAACAAAAGCAATTCACGGTGGCTTGGTAGGACTATTTTCTAGTGACTGTCTCTGGTGACTCAAACAGAATCCATTTGTTTCTTTGTTTCAAAGATTCACTTGTATAGGCTACCTGTCCCCGCCCCTTCAGCTTGTAGTTTGTCTGTGTCCTTGGATCACAAGTGAGTCTCCAGTAAGGGAGCACTTAGGTGATCTTGAGTTTTCATCAGTTCTTCTAAACCTGTGTCTTTTGATCGGAGCAGTGAAAGCCTGTACTTTTATTCTGATATTTGATAGCTAGGCTCTTACTGCTCTTTGAAATTTTTTTTGTTCTCATTAATATACAATCACATGCAGAACAATATGTTTACTAGTCTAACCCCTTCACCAAGTCCTCGCCAAATCCCAGTTTCAGTCGCTGTCCGTCAGCGTGTCGTAAGATGCTCTAGAATCACTACTTGTCTTCTCTGTGTTGTATAGCCCTCCCAATGTCCCTTCACCCTACACATTATTCATGCAAATCCTAATGCCCCCATTCTTTTTCCCCACCCTTATCAATCCCTTCCCACAAACACTACGCAGTCCCTGTCTCTTTGGTAACTCTTAGTCCACTCTCGGGTACTGTGTATATGCTGCTCTTTCTTCCTTCAGTTTTTCTTTGTTATCGTACTCCACACATGAGTTAAATCATTTGGTACATGTATTTCTCCGACTGGCCTATTTGACTGAGCATAATACCCTCTAGCTCCATCCAAGTTATTGCCAATGATAGGATTTGTTTTCTTCTTATGGCTACTTACTGCACTTTTTAAACTGGATTTTATTCTTCTTTTTCGTTTGTAGTTTCGCTATGTGCTTCAACCATTGCTCTCATGGTTATGAGCAATAGCTTTGTGTTAATCGATATGAACCTATATCTGTCTATCTGTTTTTCTATCAATCAATCAATCAATCATCTTTCTGTCTGCCCATCTGTCCTTGTGTACAGAACAGTTAACCACGTACCCTGTGTCACTTTCCTACATTATGCTTCCAAAAATCCTGCAAGGTAACTAGGCTGTAGGGAGAGCACTGTGTTCACCGAGACACTTGCAGGTCGTGTCGGCCGAGTGTACCTACAAAACCAGGAAATGGTTGTGCAGGGAATTGAACCCGTGTCTCTATCCTCTGTCCTCTTTCATCTCCTTCTCACTTCCTGTCTGTATTTAGCCACATTCATTCACTAAGTGCTCCCTGAAGACCACAAGTATCCTTCCTCTGGGCCTGTGGTCGATAGAAACGTAAACTTGTTGCTTTGCTCACCACCATGTTTGAAGGACATCTATGTGAACACCACTGATAGGATGGAGGGTCAAATAAAAAGGAACACCAATTTCTAGACAGGAGCAGTTGGGAGCTAAGAGTGTATTGTGGAGTGACATGTTTATTTGAGTGTCCAAACTTCCCTCTTTAGGTGGTTATTACTTTACATTCGTGAAGATCATAAAACCCACAGATTTCAAAGGCCCAGATTCTTATTATTACAGCATCTCAGTTGTTGAGGGGAGAGAAAATGAGAAGGACGTTGCTCCACCACTAAATCTATGGCTGGGCCTTGCTGAAAACAAACAAAAAGAATTCACGGTGACCAGATAGTGCTATTTTCTACTGACTGTCTCTGGGGTCTCAAACAGAATCCATTTGTTTGATTGTTTGTTTTTCAGTTTCACTTGTGTTGGGTACTTGTCCCCACACCTTCAGATTGTAGTTTGTCTGTGTCCTTGGATCTCAAGTGTGTCTCCTGTTAGGAAGCACGTAGGTTTCTTGAGTTTTCATCCGTTCTTTTAACCCTGTGTCTTTTGTTTGCAGCACTCAGACCCTGACTTTTATTCTGATGATTCAGCGCAGTGCCCTTATTGCACTTAAAAAAAAATTTTTTTGTTATCATTAATCTACAATCACGTGAAGAACATTATGTTTACTATGCTCCCCCTTAACCAAGTCCACCAGCAAAAACCTCTTAAAGTCTCTGTCCATCAGCATAGTTGGATGCTTTAAACCCCTTCAGCATGTACCCATTCAAAGACACCGATACAGTCGCTGTCAATCATGGAGTAGTAAGATGCTATATAACCTCTACTAGTCTTCTCTGTGTTGTACAGCACTCCGCATGTCCCGAGCGACCCCACGCAATATACATGGTAATCCTAATGCCCCCATTCTTTCTCCTCGCACTTATCCCTCCATTCAGAACCACCCTGCCCAGTCCTTTTCCCTTTGGCAACTTTTAGTCAACTCTCGGGTTCTGTGAGTATACTGATGTTTTTTTCCTTCAGTTTTTCTTTGTTGTTATACTGCACACATGAGTGATATCATTTGATATTGTCTTTCCCCGCCTGACCTATTTTTCTGGAAATACTACTGTCTAGCTCCATCCACGTCATTGCAAATGGCAGGATTTGTTTTCTTCTTATGGCTGCTTACTGCCCTTTTTAAACTGGATTTCATTCTTCTTTTTAGTTTATAGTTTAGCTATGTGATTTCACCATTCATCTCCTGGTTATGAGCAACAGCTTTGTGTCAATCGATATGTATCTGTATCTATCTATCGCTCTGTCTGTCTGTATGTCTGTCTATCTTTCTATATATCCTTCTTTCTATCTCTCTATCCTCTCTATTTATCTATCCATCTATCTAGCTTCCTGTCTTCTGTCTATCATGTGTATCACCTATCTATCATCTGTCATCTATCTATCTGTCTATCTATGAAACAATCTTCTTTCTGTCTGTCCATCTATCCTTATGTACAGAACAGTTAACTACATCACCTATGTCACTTCCCTACATTATGCTTCCAAAAACATTGCAAGGTTACTAGGCCGTAGGGAGAGCACTGGGCTCACTGAGACAATTGCAGATCGAATCAGCCGCGTGTGCTTACAAAACCAGTAAATGGTGGTGCAGGGACTTGAACCCGTATCTCTGTCCTCTGTCCTCTTAAACCTCCTTCTCGCTTGCTAACTGTATTTAGCCACATTCATTGACTAAGTCCTCACTGACGACCCCAAGTATACTTCCTCTGGGCCTGTTGTAGACAGAAAAGTATACTTTGTGCTTTACTCACCACCATGTTTGAGGGACATTGGCGTGTTCACCACTGATAGGAGGAGGGACAAATAAAAAGGAACACCTAACTCTAGACAGGAGGATTTGTGAGCAAAGTGTGCGTTGTGGAGAGACGTGTTTGGTTTAGTGTCCAAACTTCCGTCTTTATGTGGTTATTACTTCTTTACATTCATGGATATCATAAAACCCAGTGATTTCAAAAGCCCAGACGCATATTATTACAGCAATTCATTTGTTGATGTGAGAAAAATGAGAAGGACATTGCAGTACCACTAAATCTATACCTGGTCACTGGTGATACCAAACAAAAGCAATTCACGGTGGCTTGGTAGGACTATTTTCTAGTGACTGTCTCTGGTGACTCAAACAGAATCCATTTGTTTCTTTGTTTCAAAGATTCACTTGTATAGGCTACCTGTCCCCGCCCCTTCAGCTTGTAGTTTGTCTGTGTCCTTGGATCACAAGTGAGTCTCCAGTAAGGGAGCACTTAGGTGATCTTGAGTTTTCATCAGTTCTTCTAAACCTGTGTCTTTTGATCGGAGCAGTGAAAGCCTGTACTTTTATTCTGATATTTGATAGCTAGGCTCTTACTGCTCTTTGAAATTTTTTTTGTTCTCATTAATATACAATCACATGCAGAACAATATGTTTACTAGTCTAACCCCTTCACCAAGTCCTCGCCAAATCCCAGTTTCAGTCGCTGTCCGTCAGCGTGTCGTAAGATGCTCTAGAATCACTACTTGTCTTCTCTGTGTTGTATAGCCCTCCCAATGTCCCTTCACCCTACACATTATTCATGCAAATCCTAATGCCCCCATTCTTTTTCCCCACCCTTATCAATCCCTTCCCACAAACACTACGCAGTCCCTGTCTCTTTGGTAACTCTTAGTCCACTCTCGGGTACTGTGTATATGCTGCTCTTTCTTCCTTCAGTTTTTCTTTGTTATCGTACTCCACACATGAGTTAAATCATTTGGTACATGTATTTCTCCGACTGGCCTATTTGACTGAGCATAATACCCTCTAGCTCCATCCAAGTTATTGCCAATGATAGGATTTGTTTTCTTCTTATGGCTACTTACTGCACTTTTTAAACTGGATTTTATTCTTCTTTTTCGTTTGTAGTTTCGCTATGTGCTTCAACCATTGCTCTCATGGTTATGAGCAATAGCTTTGTGTTAATCGATATGAACCTATATCTGTCTATCTGTTTTTCTATCAATCAATCAATCAATCATCTTTCTGTCTGCCCATCTGTCCTTGTGTACAGAACAGTTAACCACGTACCCTGTGTCACTTTCCTACATTATGCTTCCAAAAATCCTGCAAGGTAACTAGGCTGTAGGGAGAGCACTGTGTTCACCGAGACACTTGCAGGTCGTGTCGGCCGAGTGTACCTACAAAACCAGGAAATGGTTGTGCAGGGAATTGAACCCGTGTCTCTATCCTCTGTCCTCTTTCATCTCCTTCTCACTTCCTGTCTGTATTTAGCCACATTCATTCACTAAGTGCTCCCTGAAGACCACAAGTATCCTTCCTCTGGGCCTGTGGTCGATAGAAACGTAAACTTGTTGCTTTGCTCACCACCATGTTTGAAGGACATCTATGTGAACACCACTGATAGGATGGAGGGTCAAATAAAAAGGAACACCAATTTCTAGACAGGAGCAGTTGGGAGCTAAGAGTGTATTGTGGAGTGACATGTTTATTTGAGTGTCCAAACTTCCCTCTTTAGGTGGTTATTACTTCACATTCGTGAAGATCATAAAACCCACAGATTTCAAAGGCCCAGATTCTTATTATTACAGCATCTCAGTTGTTGAGGGGAGAGAAAATGAGAAGGACGTTGCTCCACCACTAAATCTATGGCTGGGCCTTGCTGAAAACAAACAAAAAGAATTCACGGTGACCAGATAGTGCTATTTTCTACTGACTGTCTCTGGGGTCTCAAACAGAATCCATTTGTTTGATTGTTTGTTTTTCAGTTTCACTTGTGTTGGGTACTTGTCCCCACACCTTCAGAATGTAGTTTGTCTGTGTCCTTGGATCTCAAGTGTGTCTCCTGTTAGGAAGCACGTAGGTTTCTTGAGTTTTCATCCGTTCTTTTAACCCTGTGTCTTTTGTTTGCAGCACTCAGACCCTGACTTTTATTCTGATGATTCAGCGCAGTGCCCTTATTGCACTTAAAAAAAAATTTTTTTGTTATCATTAATCTACAATCACGTGAAGAACATTATGTTTACTATGCTCCCCCTTAACCAAGTCCACCAGCAAAAACCTCTTAAAGTCTCTGTCCATCAGCATAGTTGGATGCTTTAAACCCCTTCAGCATGTACCCATTCAAAGACACCGATACAGTCGCTGTCAATCATGGAGTAGTAAGATGCTATATAACCTCTACTAGTCTTCTCTGTGTTGTACAGCACTCCGCATGTCCCGAGCGACCCCACGCAATATACATGGTAATCCTAATGCCCCCATTCTTTCTCCTCGCACTTATCCCTCCATTCAGAACCACCCTGCCCAGTCCTTTTCCCTTTGGCAACTTTTAGTCAACTCTCGGGTTCTGTGAGTATACTGATGTTTTTTTCCTTCAGTTTTTCTTTGTTGTTATACTGCACACATGAGTGATATCATTTGATATTGTCTTTCCCCGCCTGACCTATTTTTCTGGAAATACTACTGTCTAGCTCCATCCACGTCATTGCAAATGGCAGGATTTGTTTTCTTCTTATGGCTGCTTACTGCCCTTTTTAAACTGGATTTCATTCTTCTTTTTAGTTTATAGTTTAGCTATGTGATTTCACCATTCATCTCCTGGTTATGAGCAACAGCTTTGTGTCAATCGATATGTATCTGTATCTATCTATCGCTCTGTCTGTCTGTATGTCTGTCTATCTTTCTATATATCCTTCTTTCTATCTCTCTATCCTCTCTATTTATCTATCCATCTATCTAGCTTCCTGTCTTCTGTCTATCATGTGTATCACCTATCTATCATCTGTCATCTATCTATCTGTCTATCTATGAAACAATCTTCTTTCTGTCTGTCCATCTATCCTTATGTACAGAACAGTTAACTACATCACCTATGTCACTTCCCTACATTATGCTTCCAAAAACATTGCAAGGTTACTAGGCCGTAGGGAGAGCACTGGGCTCACTGAGACAATTGCAGATCGAATCAGCCGCGTGTGCTTACAAAACCAGTAAATGGTGGTGCAGGGACTTGAACCCGTATCTCTGTCCTCTGTCCTCTTAAACCTCCTTCTCGCTTGCTAACTGTATTTAGCCACATTCATTGACTAAGTCCTCACTGACGACCCCAAGTATACTTCCTCTGGGCCTGTTGTAGACAGAAAAGTATACTTTGTGCTTTACTCACCACCATGTTTGAGGGACATTGGCGTGTTCACCACTGATAGGAGGAGGGACAAATAAAAAGGAACACCTAACTCTAGACAGGAGGATTTGTGAGCAAAGTGTGCGTTGTGGAGAGACGTGTTTGGTTTAGTGTCCAAACTTCCGTCTTTATGTGGTTATTACTTCTTTACATTCATGGATATCATAAAACCCAGTGATTTCAAAAGCCCAGACGCATATTATTACAGCAATTCATTTGTTGATGTGAGAAAAATGAGAAGGACATTGCAGTACCACTAAATCTATACCTGGTCACTGGTGATACCAAACAAAAGCAATTCACGGTGGCTTGGTAGGACTATTTTCTAGTGACTGTCTCTGGTGACTCAAACAGAATCCATTTGTTTCTTTGTTTCAAAGATTCACTTGTATAGGCTACCTGTCCCCGCCCCTTCAGCTTGTAGTTTGTCTGTGTCCTTGGATCACAAGTGAGTCTCCAGTAAGGGAGCACTTAGGTGATCTTGAGTTTTCATCAGTTCTTCTAAACCTGTGTCTTTTGATCGGAGCAGTGAAAGCCTGTACTTTTATTCTGATATTTGATAGCTAGGCTCTTACTGCTCTTTGAAATTTTTTTTGTTCTCATTAATATACAATCACATGCAGAACAATATGTTTACTAGTCTAACCCCTTCACCAAGTCCTCGCCAAATCCCAGTTTCAGTCGCTGTCCGTCAGCGTGTCGTAAGATGCTCTAGAATCACTACTTGTCTTCTCTGTGTTGTATAGCCCTCCCAATGTCCCTTCACCCTACACATTATTCATGCAAATCCTAATGCCCCCATTCTTTTTCCCCACCCTTATCAATCCCTTCCCACAAACACTACGCAGTCCCTGTCTCTTTGGTAACTCTTAGTCCACTCTCGGGTACTGTGTATATGCTGCTCTTTCTTCCTTCAGTTTTTCTTTGTTATCGTACTCCACACATGAGTTAAATCATTTGGTACATGTATTTCTCCGACTGGCCTATTTGACTGAGCATAATACCCTCTAGCTCCATCCAAGTTATTGCCAATGATAGGATTTGTTTTCTTCTTATGGCTACTTACTGCACTTTTTAAACTGGATTTTATTCTTCTTTTTCGTTTGTAGTTTCGCTATGTGCTTCAACCATTGCTCTCATGGTTATGAGCAATAGCTTTGTGTTAATCGATATGAACCTATATCTGTCTATCTGTTTTTCTATCAATCAATCAATCAATCATCTTTCTGTCTGCCCATCTGTCCTTGTGTACAGAACAGTTAACCACGTACCCTGTGTCACTTTCCTACATTATGCTTCCAAAAATCCTGCAAGGTAACTAGGCTGTAGGGAGAGCACTGTGTTCACCGAGACACTTGCAGGTCGTGTCGGCCGAGTGTACCTACAAAACCAGGAAATGGTTGTGCAGGGAATTGAACCCGTGTCTCTATCCTCTGTCCTCTTTCATCTCCTTCTCACTTCCTGTCTGTATTTAGCCACATTCATTCACTAAGTGCTCCCTGAAGACCACAAGTATCCTTCCTCTGGGCCTGTGGTCGATAGAAACGTAAACTTGTTGCTTTGCTCACCACCATGTTTGAAGGACATCTATGTGAACACCACTGATAGGATGGAGGGTCAAATAAAAAGGAACACCAATTTCTAGACAGGAGCAGTTGGGAGCTAAGAGTGTATTGTGGAGTGACATGTTTATTTGAGTGTCCAAACTTCCCTCTTTAGGTGGTTATTACTTCACATTCGTGAAGATCATAAAACCCACAGATTTCAAAGGCCCAGATTCTTATTATTACAGCATCTCAGTTGTTGAGGGGAGAGAAAATGAGAAGGACGTTGCTCCACCACTAAATCTATGGCTGGGCCTTGCTGAAAACAAACAAAAAGAATTCACGGTGACCAGATAGTGCTATTTTCTACTGACTGTCTCTGGGGTCTCAAACAGAATCCATTTGTTTGATTGTTTGTTTTTCAGTTTCACTTGTGTTGGGTACTTGTCCCCACACCTTCAGATTGTAGTTTGTCTGTGTCCTTGGATCTCAAGTGTGTCTCCTGTTAGGAAGCACGTAGGTTTCTTGAGTTTTCATCCGTTCTTTTAACCCTGTGTCTTTTGTTTGCAGCACTCAGACCCTGACTTTTATTCTGATGATTCAGCGCAGTGCCCTTATTGCACTTAAAAAAAAATTTTTTTGTTATCATTAATCTACAATCACGTGAAGAACATTATGTTTACTATGCTCCCCCTTAACCAAGTCCACCAGCAAAAACCTCTTAAAGTCTCTGTCCATCAGCATAGTTGGATGCTTTAAACCCCTTCAGCATGTACCCATTCAAAGACACCGATACAGTCGCTGTCAATCATGGAGTAGTAAGATGCTATATAACCTCTACTAGTCTTCTCTGTGTTGTACAGCACTCCGCATGTCCCGAGCGACCCCACGCAATATACATGGTAATCCTAATGCCCCCATTCTTTCTCCTCGCACTTATCCCTCCATTCAGAACCACCCTGCCCAGTCCTTTTCCCTTTGGCAACTTTTAGTCAACTCTCGGGTTCTGTGAGTATACTGATGTTTTTTTCCTTCAGTTTTTCTTTGTTGTTATACTGCACACATGAGTGATATCATTTGATATTGTCTTTCCCCGCCTGACCTATTTTTCTGGAAATACTACTGTCTAGCTCCATCCACGTCATTGCAAATGGCAGGATTTGTTTTCTTCTTATGGCTGCTTACTGCCCTTTTTAAACTGGATTTCATTCTTCTTTTTAGTTTATAGTTTAGCTATGTGATTTCACCATTCATCTCCTGGTTATGAGCAACAGCTTTGTGTCAATCGATATGTATCTGTATCTATCTATCGCTCTGTCTGTCTGTATGTCTGTCTATCTTTCTATATATCCTTCTTTCTATCTCTCTATCCTCTCTATTTATCTATCCATCTATCTAGCTTCCTGTCTTCTGTCTATCATGTGTATCACCTATCTATCATCTGTCATCTATCTATCTGTCTATCTATGAAACAATCTTCTTTCTGTCTGTCCATCTATCCTTATGTACAGAACAGTTAACTACATCACCTATGTCACTTCCCTACATTATGCTTCCAAAAACATTGCAAGGTTACTAGGCCGTAGGGAGAGCACTGGGCTCACTGAGACAATTGCAGATCGAATCAGCCGCGTGTGCTTACAAAACCAGTAAATGGTGGTGCAGGGACTTGAACCCGTATCTCTGTCCTCTGTCCTCTTAAACCTCCTTCTCGCTTGCTAACTGTATTTAGCCACATTCATTGACTAAGTCCTCACTGACGACCCCAAGTATACTTCCTCTGGGCCTGTTGTAGACAGAAAAGTATACTTTGTGCTTTACTCACCACCATGTTTGAGGGACATTGGCGTGTTCACCACTGATAGGAGGAGGGACAAATAAAAAGGAACACCTAACTCTAGACAGGAGGATTTGTGAGCAAAGTGTGCGTTGTGGAGAGACGTGTTTGGTTTAGTGTCCAAACTTCCGTCTTTATGTGGTTATTACTTCTTTACATTCATGGATATCATAAAACCCAGTGATTTCAAAAGCCCAGACGCATATTATTACAGCAATTCATTTGTTGATGTGAGAAAAATGAGAAGGACATTGCAGTACCACTAAATCTATACCTGGTCACTGGTGATACCAAACAAAAGCAATTCACGGTGGCTTGGTAGGACTATTTTCTAGTGACTGTCTCTGGTGACTCAAACAGAATCCATTTGTTTCTTTGTTTCAAAGATTCACTTGTATAGGCTACCTGTCCCCGCCCCTTCAGCTTGTAGTTTGTCTGTGTCCTTGGATCACAAGTGAGTCTCCAGTAAGGGAGCACTTAGGTGATCTTGAGTTTTCATCAGTTCTTCTAAACCTGTGTCTTTTGATCGGAGCAGTGAAAGCCTGTACTTTTATTCTGATATTTGATAGCTAGGCTCTTACTGCTCTTTGAAATTTTTTTTGTTCTCATTAATATACAATCACATGCAGAACAATATGTTTACTAGTCTAACCCCTTCACCAAGTCCTCGCCAAATCCCAGTTTCAGTCGCTGTCCGTCAGCGTGTCGTAAGATGCTCTAGAATCACTACTTGTCTTCTCTGTGTTGTATAGCCCTCCCAATGTCCCTTCACCCTACACATTATTCATGCAAATCCTAATGCCCCCATTCTTTTTCCCCACCCTTATCAATCCCTTCCCACAAACACTACGCAGTCCCTGTCTCTTTGGTAACTCTTAGTCCACTCTCGGGTACTGTGTATATGCTGCTCTTTCTTCCTTCAGTTTTTCTTTGTTATCGTACTCCACACATGAGTTAAATCATTTGGTACATGTATTTCTCCGACTGGCCTATTTGACTGAGCATAATACCCTCTAGCTCCATCCAAGTTATTGCCAATGATAGGATTTGTTTTCTTCTTATGGCTACTTACTGCACTTTTTAAACTGGATTTTATTCTTCTTTTTCGTTTGTAGTTTCGCTATGTGCTTCAACCATTGCTCTCATGGTTATGAGCAATAGCTTTGTGTTAATCGATATGAACCTATATCTGTCTATCTGTTTTTCTATCAATCAATCAATCAATCATCTTTCTGTCTGCCCATCTGTCCTTGTGTACAGAACAGTTAACCACGTACCCTGTGTCACTTTCCTACATTATGCTTCCAAAAATCCTGCAAGGTAACTAGGCTGTAGGGAGAGCACTGTGTTCACCGAGACACTTGCAGGTCGTGTCGGCCGAGTGTACCTACAAAACCAGGAAATGGTTGTGCAGGGAATTGAACCCGTGTCTCTATCCTCTGTCCTCTTTCATCTCCTTCTCACTTCCTGTCTGTATTTAGCCACATTCATTCACTAAGTGCTCCCTGAAGACCACAAGTATCCTTCCTCTGGGCCTGTGGTCGATAGAAACGTAAACTTGTTGCTTTGCTCACCACCATGTTTGAAGGACATCTATGTGAACACCACTGATAGGATGGAGGGTCAAATAAAAAGGAACACCAATTTCTAGACAGGAGCAGTTGGGAGCTAAGAGTGTATTGTGGAGTGACATGTTTATTTGAGTGTCCAAACTTCCCTCTTTAGGTGGTTATTACTTCACATTCGTGAAGATCATAAAACCCACAGATTTCAAAGGCCCAGATTCTTATTATTACAGCATCTCAGTTGTTGAGGGGAGAGAAAATGAGAAGGACGTTGCTCCACCACTAAATCTATGGCTGGGCCTTGCTGAAAACAAACAAAAAGAATTCACGGTGACCAGATAGTGCTATTTTCTACTGACTGTCTCTGGGGTCTCAAACAGAATCCATTTGTTTGATTGTTTGTTTTTCAGTTTCACTTGTGTTGGGTACTTGTCCCCACACCTTCAGATTGTAGTTTGTCTGTGTCCTTGGATCTCAAGGGTGTCTCCTGTTAGGAAGCACGTAGGTTTCTTGAGTTTTCATCCGTTCTTTTAACCCTGTGTCTTTTGTTTGCAGCACTCAGACCCTGACTTTTATTCTGATGATTCAGCGCAGTGCCCTTATTGCACTTAAAAAAAAATTTTTTTGTTATCATTAATCTACAATCACGTGAAGAACATTATGTTTACTATGCTCCCCCTTAACCAAGTCCACCAGCAAAAACCTCTTAAAGTCTCTGTCCATCAGCATAGTTGGATGCTTTAAACCCCTTCAGCATGTACCCATTCAAAGACACCGATACAGTCGCTGTCAATCATGGAGTAGTAAGATGCTATATAACCTCTACTAGTCTTCTCTGTGTTGTACAGCACTCCGCATGTCCCGAGCGACCCCACGCAATATACATGGTAATCCTAATGCCCCCATTCTTTCTCCTCGCACTTATCCCTCCATTCAGAACCACCCTGCCCAGTCCTTTTCCCTTTGGCAACTTTTAGTCAACTCTCGGGTTCTGTGAGTATACTGATGTTTTTTTCCTTCAGTTTTTCTTTGTTGTTATACTGCACACATGAGTGATATCATTTGATATTGTCTTTCCCCGCCTGACCTATTTTTCTGGAAATACTACTGTCTAGCTCCATCCACGTCATTGCAAATGGCAGGATTTGTTTTCTTCTTATGGCTGCTTACTGCCCTTTTTAAACTGGATTTCATTCTTCTTTTTAGTTTATAGTTTAGCTATGTGATTTCACCATTCATCTCCTGGTTATGAGCAACAGCTTTGTGTCAATCGATATGTATCTGTATCTATCTATCGCTCTGTCTGTCTGTATGTCTGTCTATCTTTCTATATATCCTTCTTTCTATCTCTCTATCCTCTCTATTTATCTATCCATCTATCTAGCTTCCTGTCTTCTGTCTATCATGTGTATCACCTATCTATCATCTGTCATCTATCTATCTGTCTATCTATGAAACAATCTTCTTTCTGTCTGTCCATCTATCCTTATGTACAGAACAGTTAACTACATCACCTATGTCACTTCCCTACATTATGCTTCCAAAAACATTGCAAGGTTACTAGGCCGTAGGGAGAGCACTGGGCTCACTGAGACAATTGCAGATCGAATCAGCCGCGTGTGCTTACAAAACCAGTAAATGGTGGTGCAGGGACTTGAACCCGTATCTCTGTCCTCTGTCCTCTTAAACCTCCTTCTCGCTTGCTAACTGTATTTAGCCACATTCATTGACTAAGTCCTCACTGACGACCCCAAGTATACTTCCTCTGGGCCTGTTGTAGACAGAAAAGTATACTTTGTGCTTTACTCACCACCATGTTTGAGGGACATTGGCGTGTTCACCACTGATAGGAGGAGGGACAAATAAAAAGGAACACCTAACTCTAGACAGGA
Organism: Manis pentadactyla; assembly: GCF_030020395.1. Taxonomy (NCBI): domain Eukaryota; kingdom Metazoa; phylum Chordata; class Mammalia; order Pholidota; family Manidae; genus Manis; species Manis pentadactyla. Next base: position 91,191 of record NW_026644752.1, read on the forward strand.
GGATTTGTGAGCAAAGTGTGCGTTGTGGAGAGACGTGTTTGGTTTAGTGTCCAAACTTCCGTCTTTATGTGGTTATTACTTCTTTACATTCATGGATATCATAAAACCCAGTGATTTCAAAAGCCCAGACGCATATTATTACAGCAATTCATTTGTTGATGTGAGAAAAATGAGAAGGACATTGCAGTACCACTAAATCTATACCTGGTCACTGGTGATACCAAACAAAAGCAATTCACGGTGGCTTGGTAGGACTATTTTCTAGTGACTGTCTCTGGTGACTCAAACAGAATCCATTTGTTTCTTTGTTTCAAAGATTCACTTGTATAGGCTACCTGTCCCCGCCCCTTCAGCTTGTAGTTTGTCTGTGTCCTTGGATCACAAGTGAGTCTCCAGTAAGGGAGCACTTAGGTGATCTTGAGTTTTCATCAGTTCTTCTAAACCTGTGTCTTTTGATCGGAGCAGTGAAAGCCTGTACTTTTATTCTGATATTTGATAGCTAGGCTCTTACTGCTCTTTGAAATTTTTTTTGTTCTCATTAATATACAATCACATGCAGAACAATATGTTTACTAGTCTAACCCCTTCACCAAGTCCTCGCCAAATCCCAGTTTCAGTCGCTGTCCGTCAGCGTGTCGTAAGATGCTCTAGAATCACTACTTGTCTTCTCTGTGTTGTATAGCCCTCCCAATGTCCCTTCACCCTACACATTATTCATGCAAATCCTAATGCCCCCATTCTTTTTCCCCACCCTTATCAATCCCTTCCCACAAACACTACGCAGTCCCTGTCTCTTTGGTAACTCTTAGTCCACTCTCGGGTACTGTGTATATGCTGCTCTTTCTTCCTTCAGTTTTTCTTTGTTATCGTACTCCACACATGAGTTAAATCATTTGGTACATGTATTTCTCCGACTGGCCTATTTGACTGAGCATAATACCCTCTAGCTCCATCCAAGTTATTGCCAATGATAGGATTTGTTTTCTTCTTATGGCTACTTACTGCACTTTTTAAACTGGATTTTATTCTTCTTTTTCGTTTGTAGTTTCGCTATGTGCTTCAACCATTGCTCTCATGGTTATGAGCAATAGCTTTGTGTTAATCGATATGAACCTATATCTGTCTATCTGTTTTTCTATCAATCAATCAATCAATCATCTTTCTGTCTGCCCATCTGTCCTTGTGTACAGAACAGTTAACCACGTACCCTGTGTCACTTTCCTACATTATGCTTCCAAAAATCCTGCAAGGTAACTAGGCTGTAGGGAGAGCACTGTGTTCACCGAGACACTTGCAGGTCGTGTCGGCCGAGTGTACCTACAAAACCAGGAAATGGTTGTGCAGGGAATTGAACCCGTGTCTCTATCCTCTGTCCTCTTTCATCTCCTTCTCACTTCCTGTCTGTATTTAGCCACATTCATTCACTAAGTGCTCCCTGAAGACCACAAGTATCCTTCCTCTGGGCCTGTGGTCGATAGAAACGTAAACTTGTTGCTTTGCTCACCACCATGTTTGAAGGACATCTATGTGAACACCACTGATAGGATGGAGGGTCAAATAAAAAGGAACACCAATTTCTAGACAGGAGCAGTTGGGAGCTAAGAGTGTATTGTGGAGTGACATGTTTATTTGAGTGTCCAAACTTCCCTCTTTAGGTGGTTATTACTTCACATTCGTGAAGATCATAAAACCCACAGATTTCAAAGGCCCAGATTCTTATTATTACAGCATCTCAGTTGTTGAGGGGAGAGAAAATGAGAAGGACGTTGCTCCACCACTAAATCTATGGCTGGGCCTTGCTGAAAACAAACAAAAAGAATTCACGGTGACCAGATAGTGCTATTTTCTACTGACTGTCTCTGGGGTCTCAAACAGAATCCATTTGTTTGATTGTTTGTTTTTCAGTTTCACTTGTGTTGGGTACTTGTCCCCACACCTTCAGATTGTAGTTTGTCTGTGTCCTTGGATCTCAAGTGTGTCTCCTGTTAGGAAGCACGTAGGTTTCTTGAGTTTTCATCCGTTCTTTTAACCCTGTGTCTTTTGTTTGCAGCACTCAGACCCTGACTTTTATTCTGATGATTCAGCGCAGTGCCCTTATTGCACTTAAAAAAAAATTTTTTTGTTATCATTAATCTACAATCACGTGAAGAACATTATGTTTACTATGCTCCCCCTTAACCAAGTCCACCAGCAAAAACCTCTTAAAGTCTCTGTCCATCAGCATAGTTGGATGCTTTAAACCCCTTCAGCATGTACCCATTCAAAGACACCGATACAGTCGCTGTCAATCATGGAGTAGTAAGATGCTATATAACCTCTACTAGTCTTCTCTGTGTTGTACAGCACTCCGCATGTCCCGAGCGACCCCACGCAATATACATGGTAATCCTAATGCCCCCATTCTTTCTCCTCGCACTTATCCCTCCATTCAGAACCACCCTGCCCAGTCCTTTTCCCTTTGGCAACTTTTAGTCAACTCTCGGGTTCTGTGAGTATACTGATGTTTTTTTCCTTCAGTTTTTCTTTGTTGTTATACTGCACACATGAGTGATATCATTTGATATTGTCTTTCCCCGCCTGACCTATTTTTCTGGAAATACTACTGTCTAGCTCCATCCACGTCATTGCAAATGGCAGGATTTGTTTTCTTCTTATGGCTGCTTACTGCCCTTTTTAAACTGGATTTCATTCTTCTTTTTAGTTTATAGTTTAGCTATGTGATTTCACCATTCATCTCCTGGTTATGAGCAACAGCTTTGTGTCAATCGATATGTATCTGTATCTATCTATCGCTCTGTCTGTCTGTATGTCTGTCTATCTTTCTATATATCCTTCTTTCTATCTCTCTATCCTCTCTATTTATCTATCCATCTATCTAGCTTCCTGTCTTCTGTCTATCATGTGTATCACCTATCTATCATCTGTCATCTATCTATCTGTCTATCTATGAAACAATCTTCTTTCTGTCTGTCCATCTATCCTTATGTACAGAACAGTTAACTACATCACCTATGTCACTTCCCTACATTATGCTTCCAAAAACATTGCAAGGTTACTAGGCCGTAGGGAGAGCACTGGGCTCACTGAGACAATTGCAGATCGAATCAGCCGCGTGTGCTTACAAAACCAGTAAATGGTGGTGCAGGGACTTGAACCCGTATCTCTGTCCTCTGTCCTCTTAAACCTCCTTCTCGCTTGCTAACTGTATTTAGCCACATTCATTGACTAAGTCCTCACTGACGACCCCAAGTATACTTCCTCTGGGCCTGTTGTAGACAGAAAAGTATACTTTGTGCTTTACTCACCACCATGTTTGAGGGACATTGGCGTGTTCACCACTGATAGGAGGAGGGACAAATAAAAAGGAACACCTAACTCTAGACAGGAGGATTTGTGAGCAAAGTGTGCGTTGTGGAGAGACGTGTTTGGTTTAGTGTCCAAACTTCCGTCTTTATGTGGTTATTACTTCTTTACATTCATGGATATCATAAAACCCAGTGATTTCAAAAGCCCAGACGCATATTATTACAGCAATTCATTTGTTGATGTGAGAAAAATGAGAAGGACATTGCAGTACCACTAAATCTATACCTGGTCACTGGTGATACCAAACAAAAGCAATTCACGGTGGCTTGGTAGGACTATTTTCTAGTGACTGTCTCTGGTGACTCAAACAGAATCCATTTGTTTCTTTGTTTCAAAGATTCACTTGTATAGGCTACCTGTCCCCGCCCCTTCAGCTTGTAGTTTGTCTGTGTCCTTGGATCACAAGTGAGTCTCCAGTAAGGGAGCACTTAGGTGATCTTGAGTTTTCATCAGTTCTTCTAAACCTGTGTCTTTTGATCGGAGCAGTGAAAGCCTGTACTTTTATTCTGATATTTGATAGCTAGGCTCTTACTGCTCTTTGAAATTTTTTTTGTTCTCATTAATATACAATCACATGCAGAACAATATGTTTACTAGTCTAACCCCTTCACCAAGTCCTCGCCAAATCCCAGTTTCAGTCGCTGTCCGTCAGCGTGTCGTAAGATGCTCTAGAATCACTACTTGTCTTCTCTGTGTTGTATAGCCCTCCCAATGTCCCTTCACCCTACACATTATTCATGCAAATCCTAATGCCCCCATTCTTTTTCCCCACCCTTATCAATCCCTTCCCACAAACACTACGCAGTCCCTGTCTCTTTGGTAACTCTTAGTCCACTCTCGGGTACTGTGTATATGCTGCTCTTTCTTCCTTCAGTTTTTCTTTGTTATCGTACTCCACACATGAGTTAAATCATTTGGTACATGTATTTCTCCGACTGGCCTATTTGACTGAGCATAATACCCTCTAGCTCCATCCAAGTTATTGCCAATGATAGGATTTGTTTTCTTCTTATGGCTACTTACTGCACTTTTTAAACTGGATTTTATTCTTCTTTTTCGTTTGTAGTTTCGCTATGTGCTTCAACCATTGCTCTCATGGTTATGAGCAATAGCTTTGTGTTAATCGATATGAACCTATATCTGTCTATCTGTTTTTCTATCAATCAATCAATCAATCATCTTTCTGTCTGCCCATCTGTCCTTGTGTACAGAACAGTTAACCACGTACCCTGTGTCACTTTCCTACATTATGCTTCCAAAAATCCTGCAAGGTAACTAGGCTGTAGGGAGAGCACTGTGTTCACCGAGACACTTGCAGGTCGTGTCGGCCGAGTGTACCTACAAAACCAGGAAATGGTTGTGCAGGGAATTGAACCCGTGTCTCTATCCTCTGTCCTCTTTCATCTCCTTCTCACTTCCTGTCTGTATTTAGCCACATTCATTCACTAAGTGCTCCCTGAAGACCACAAGTATCCTTCCTCTGGGCCTGTGGTCGATAGAAACGTAAACTTGTTGCTTTGCTCACCACCATGTTTGAAGGACATCTATGTGAACACCACTGATAGGATGGAGGGTCAAATAAAAAGGAACACCAATTTCTAGACAGGAGCAGTTGGGAGCTAAGAGTGTATTGTGGAGTGACATGTTTATTTGAGTGTCCAAACTTCCCTCTTTAGGTGGTTATTACTTCACATTCGTGAAGATCATAAAACCCACAGATTTCAAAGGCCCAGATTCTTATTATTACAGCATCTCAGTTGTTGAGGGGAGAGAAAATGAGAAGGACGTTGCTCCACCACTAAATCTATGGCTGGGCCTTGCTGAAAACAAACAAAAAGAATTCACGGTGACCAGATAGTGCTATTTTCTACTGACTGTCTCTGGGGTCTCAAACAGAATCCATTTGTTTGATTGTTTGTTTTTCAGTTTCACTTGTGTTGGGTACTTGTCCCCACACCTTCAGATTGTAGTTTGTCTGTGTCCTTGGATCTCAAGGGTGTCTCCTGTTAGGAAGCACGTAGGTTTCTTGAGTTTTCATCCGTTCTTTTAACCCTGTGTCTTTTGTTTGCAGCACTCAGACCCTGACTTTTATTCTGATGATTCAGCGCAGTGCCCTTATTGCACTTAAAAAAAAATTTTTTTGTTATCATTAATCTACAATCACGTGAAGAACATTATGTTTACTATGCTCCCCCTTAACCAAGTCCACCAGCAAAAACCTCTTAAAGTCTCTGTCCATCAGCATAGTTGGATGCTTTAAACCCCTTCAGCATGTACCCATTCAAAGACACCGATACAGTCGCTGTCAATCATGGAGTAGTAAGATGCTATATAACCTCTACTAGTCTTCTCTGTGTTGTACAGCACTCCGCATGTCCCGAGCGACCCCACGCAATATACATGGTAATCCTAATGCCCCCATTCTTTCTCCTCGCACTTATCCCTCCATTCAGAACCACCCTGCCCAGTCCTTTTCCCTTTGGCAACTTTTAGTCAACTCTCGGGTTCTGTGAGTATACTGATGTTTTTTTCCTTCAGTTTTTCTTTGTTGTTATACTGCACACATGAGTGATATCATTTGATATTGTCTTTCCCCGCCTGACCTATTTTTCTGGAAATACTACTGTCTAGCTCCATCCACGTCATTGCAAATGGCAGGATTTGTTTTCTTCTTATGGCTGCTTACTGCCCTTTTTAAACTGGATTTCATTCTTCTTTTTAGTTTATAGTTTAGCTATGTGATTTCACCATTCATCTCCTGGTTATGAGCAACAGCTTTGTGTCAATCGATATGTATCTGTATCTATCTATCGCTCTGTCTGTCTGTATGTCTGTCTATCTTTCTATATATCCTTCTTTCTATCTCTCTATCCTCTCTATTTATCTATCCATCTATCTAGCTTCCTGTCTTCTGTCTATCATGTGTATCACCTATCTATCATCTGTCATCTATCTATCTGTCTATCTATGAAACAATCTTCTTTCTGTCTGTCCATCTATCCTTATGTACAGAACAGTTAACTACATCACCTATGTCACTTCCCTACATTATGCTTCCAAAAACATTGCAAGGTTACTAGGCCGTAGGGAGAGCACTGGGCTCACTGAGACAATTGCAGATCGAATCAGCCGCGTGTGCTTACAAAACCAGTAAATGGTGGTGCAGGGACTTGAACCCGTATCTCTGTCCTCTGTCCTCTTAAACCTCCTTCTCGCTTGCTAACTGTATTTAGCCACATTCATTGACTAAGTCCTCACTGACGACCCCAAGTATACTTCCTCTGGGCCTGTTGTAGACAGAAAAGTATACTTTGTGCTTTACTCACCACCATGTTTGAGGGACATTGGCGTGTTCACCACTGATAGGAGGAGGGACAAATAAAAAGGAACACCTAACTCTAGACAGGAGGATTTGTGAGCAAAGTGTGCGTTGTGGAGAGACGTGTTTGGTTTAGTGTCCAAACTTCCGTCTTTATGTGGTTATTACTTCTTTACATTCATGGATATCATAAAACCCAGTGATTTCAAAAGCCCAGACGCATATTATTACAGCAATTCATTTGTTGATGTGAGAAAAATGAGAAGGACATTGCAGTACCACTAAATCTATACCTGGTCACTGGTGATACCAAACAAAAGCAATTCACGGTGGCTTGGTAGGACTATTTTCTAGTGACTGTCTCTGGTGACTCAAACAGAATCCATTTGTTTCTTTGTTTCAAAGATTCACTTGTAGAGGCTACCTGTCCCCGCCCCTTCAGCTTGTAGTTTGTCTGTGTCCTTGGATCACAAGTGAGTCTCCAGTAAGGGAGCACTTAGGTGATCTTGAGTTTTCATCAGTTCTTCTAAACCTGTGTCTTTTGATCGGAGCAGTGAAAGCCTGTACTTTTATTCTGATATTTGATAGCTAGGCTCTTACTGCTCTTTGAAATTTTTTTTGTTCTCATTAATATACAATCACATGCAGAACAATATGTTTACTAGTCTAACCCCTTCACCAAGTCCTCGCCAAATCCCAGTTTCAGTCGCTGTCCGTCAGCGTGTCGTAAGATGCTCTAGAATCACTACTTGTCTTCTCTGTGTTGTATAGCCCTCCCAATGTCCCTTCACCCTACACATTATTCATGCAAATCCTAATGCCCCCATTCTTTTTCCCCACCCTTATCAATCCCTTCCCACAAACACTACGCAGTCCCTGTCTCTTTGGTAACTCTTAGTCCACTCTCGGGTACTGTGTATATGCTGCTCTTTCTTCCTTCAGTTTTTCTTTGTTATCGTACTCCACACATGAGTTAAATCATTTGGTACATGTATTTCTCCGACTGGCCTATTTGACTGAGCATAATACCCTCTAGCTCCATCCAAGTTATTGCCAATGATAGGATTTGTTTTCTTCTTATGGCTACTTACTGCACTTTTTAAACTGGATTTTATTCTTCTTTTTCGTTTGTAGTTTCGCTATGTGCTTCAACCATTGCTCTCATGGTTATGAGCAATAGCTTTGTGTTAATCGATATGAACCTATATCTGTCTATCTGTTTTTCTATCAATCAATCAATCAATCATCTTTCTGTCTGCCCATCTGTCCTTGTGTACAGAACAGTTAACCACGTACCCTGTGTCACTTTCCTACATTATGCTTCCAAAAATCCTGCAAGGTAACTAGGCTGTAGGGAGAGCACTGTGTTCACCGAGACACTTGCAGGTCGTGTCGGCCGAGTGTACCTACAAAACCAGGAAATGGTTGTGCAGGGAATTGAACCCGTGTCTCTATCCTCTGTCCTCTTTCATCTCCTTCTCACTTCCTGTCTGTATTTAGCCACATTCATTCACTAAGTGCTCCCTGAAGACCACAAGTATCCTTCCTCTGGGCCTGTGGTCGATAGAAACGTAAACTTGTTGCTTTGCTCACCACCATGTTTGAAGGACATCTATGTGAACACCACTGATAGGATGGAGGGTCAAATAAAAAGGAACACCAATTTCTAGACAGGAGCAGTTGGGAGCTAAGAGTGTATTGTGGAGTGACATGTTTATTTGAGTGTCCAAACTTCCCTCTTTAGGTGGTTATTACTTCACATTCGTGAAGATCATAAAACCCACAGATTTCAAAGGCCCAGATTCTTATTATTACAGCATCTCAGTTGTTGAGGGGAGAGAAAATGAGAAGGACGTTGCTCCACCACTAAATCTATGGCTGGGCCTTGCTGAAAACAAACAAAAAGAATTCACGGTGACCAGATAGTGCTATTTTCTACTGACTGTCTCTGGGGTCTCAAACAGAATCCATTTGTTTGATTGTTTGTTTTTCAGTTTCACTTGTGTTGGGTACTTGTCCCCACACCTTCAGATTGTAGTTTGTCTGTGTCCTTGGATCTCAAGTGTGTCTCCTGTTAGGAAGCACGTAGGTTTCTTGAGTTTTCATCCGTTCTTTTAACCCTGTGTCTTTTGTTTGCAGCACTCAGACCCTGACTTTTATTCTGATGATTCAGCGCAGTGCCCTTATTGCACTTAAAAAAAAATTTTTTTGTTATCATTAATCTACAATCACGTGAAGAACATTATGTTTACTATGCTCCCCCTTAACCAAGTCCACCAGCAAAAACCTCTTAAAGTCTCTGTCCATCAGCATAGTTGGATGCTTTAAACCCCTTCAGCATGTACCCATTCAAAGACACCGATACAGTCGCTGTCAATCATGGAGTAGTAAGATGCTATATAACCTCTACTAGTCTTCTCTGTGTTGTACAGCACTCCGCATGTCCCGAGCGACCCCACGCAATATACATGGTAATCCTAATGCCCCCATTCTTTCTCCTCGCACTTATCCCTCCATTCAGAACCACCCTGCCCAGTCCTTTTCCCTTTGGCAACTTTTAGTCAACTCTCGGGTTCTGTGAGTATACTGATGTTTTTTTCCTTCAGTTTTTCTTTGTTGTTATACTGCACACATGAGTGATATCATTTGATATTGTCTTTCCCCGCCTGACCTATTTTTCTGGAAATACTACTGTCTAGCTCCATCCACGTCATTGCAAATGGCAGGATTTGTTTTCTTCTTATGGCTGCTTACTGCCCTTTTTAAACTGGATTTCATTCTTCTTTTTAGTTTATAGTTTAGCTATGTGATTTCACCATTCATCTCCTGGTTATGAGCAACAGCTTTGTGTCAATCGATATGTATCTGTATCTATCTATCGCTCTGTCTGTCTGTATGTCTGTCTATCTTTCTATATATCCTTCTTTCTATCTCTCTATCCTCTCTATTTATCTATCCATCTATCTAGCTTCCTGTCTTCTGTCTATCATGTGTATCACCTATCTATCATCTGTCATCTATCTATCTGTCTATCTATGAAACAATCTTCTTTCTGTCTGTCCATCTATCCTTATGTACAGAACAGTTAACTACATCACCTATGTCACTTCCCTACATTATGCTTCCAAAAACATTGCAAGGTTACTAGGCCGTAGGGAGAGCACTGGGCTCACTGAGACAATTGCAGATCGAATCAGCCGCGTGTGCTTACAAAACCAGTAAATGGTGGTGCAGGGACTTGAACCCGTATCTCTGTCCTCTGTCCTCTTAAACCTCCTTCTCGCTTGCTAACTGTATTTAGCCACATTCATTGACTAAGTCCTCACTGACGACCCCAAGTATACTTCCTCTGGGCCTGTTGTAGACAGAAAAGTATACTTTGTGCTTTACTCACCACCATGTTTGAGGGACATTGGCGTGTTCACCACTGATAGGAGGAGGGACAAATAAAAAGGAACACCTAACTCTAGACAGGAGGATTTGTGAGCAAAGTGTGCGTTGTGGAGAGACGTGTTTGGTTTAGTGTCCAAACTTCCGTCTTTATGTGGTTATTACTTCTTTACATTCATGGATATCATAAAACCCAGTGATTTCAAAAGCCCAGACGCATATTATTACAGCAATTCATTTGTTGATGTGAGAAAAATGAGAAGGACATTGCAGTACCACTAAATCTATACCTGGTCACTGGTGATACCAAACAAAAGCAATTCACGGTGGCTTGGTAGGACTATTTTCTAGTGACTGTCTCTGGTGACTCAAACAGAATCCATTTGTTTCTTTGTTTCAAAGATTCACTTGTATAGGCTACCTGTCCCCGCCCCTTCAGCTTGTAGTTTGTCTGTGTCCTTGGATCACAAGTGAGTCTCCAGTAAGGGAGCACTTAGGTGATCTTGAGTTTTCATCAGTTCTTCTAAACCTGTGTCTTTTGATCGGAGCAGTGAAAGCCTGTACTTTTATTCTGATATTTGATAGCTAGGCTCTTACTGCTCTTTGAAATTTTTTTTGTTCTCATTAATATACAATCACATGCAGAACAATATGTTTACTAGTCTAACCCCTTCACCAAGTCCTCGCCAAATCCCAGTTTCAGTCGCTGTCCGTCAGCGTGTCGTAAGATGCTCTAGAATCACTACTTGTCTTCTCTGTGTTGTATAGCCCTCCCAATGTCCCTTCACCCTACACATTATTCATGCAAATCCTAATGCCCCCATTCTTTTTCCCCACCCTTATCAATCCCTTCCCACAAACACTACGCAGTCCCTGTCTCTTTGGTAACTCTTAGTCCACTCTCGGGTACTGTGTATATGCTGCTCTTTCTTCCTTCAGTTTTTCTTTGTTATCGTACTCCACACATGAGTTAAATCATTTGGTACATGTATTTCTCCGACTGGCCTATTTGACTGAGCATAATACCCTCTAGCTCCATCCAAGTTATTGCCAATGATAGGATTTGTTTTCTTCTTATGGCTACTTACTGCACTTTTTAAACTGGATTTTATTCTTCTTTTTCGTTTGTAGTTTCGCTATGTGCTTCAACCATTGCTCTCATGGTTATGAGCAATAGCTTTGTGTTAATCGATATGAACCTATATCTGTCTATCTGTTTTTCTATCAATCAATCAATCAATCATCTTTCTGTCTGCCCATCTGTCCTTGTGTACAGAACAGTTAACCACGTACCCTGTGTCACTTTCCTACATTATGCTTCCAAAAATCCTGCAAGGTAACTAGGCTGTAGGGAGAGCACTGTGTTCACCGAGACACTTGCAGGTCGTGTCGGCCGAGTGTACCTACAAAACCAGGAAATGGTTGTGCAGGGAATTGAACCCGTGTCTCTATCCTCTGTCCTCTTTCATCTCCTTCTCACTTCCTGTCTGTATTTAGCCACATTCATTCACTAAGTGCTCCCTGAAGACCACAAGTATCCTTCCTCTGGGCCTGTGGTCGATAGAAACGTAAACTTGTTGCTTTGCTCACCACCATGTTTGAAGGACATCTATGTGAACACCACTGATAGGATGGAGGGTCAAATAAAAAGGAACACCAATTTCTAGACAGGAGCAGTTGGGAGCTAAGAGTGTATTGTGGAGTGACATGTTTATTTGAGTGTCCAAACTTCCCTCTTTAGGTGGTTATTACTTCACATTCGTGAAGATCATAAAACCCACAGATTTCAAAGGCCCAGATTCTTATTATTACAGCATCTCAGTTGTTGAGGGGAGAGAAAATGAGAAGGACGTTGCTCCACCACTAAATCTATGGCTGGGCCTTGCTGAAAACAAACAAAAAGAATTCACGGTGACCAGATAGTGCTATTTTCTACTGACTGTCTCTGGGGTCTCAAACAGAATCCATTTGTTTGATTGTTTGTTTTTCAGTTTCACTTGTGTTGGGTACTTGTCCCCACACCTTCAGATTGTAGTTTGTCTGTGTCCTTGGATCTCAAGTGTGTCTCCTGTTAGGAAGCACGTAGGTTTCTTGAGTTTTCATCCGTTCTTTTAACCCTGTGTCTTTTGTTTGCAGCACTCAGACCCTGACTTTTATTCTGATGATTCAGCGCAGTGCCCTTATTGCACTTAAAAAAAAATTTTTTTGTTATCATTAATCTACAATCACGTGAAGAACATTATGTTTACTATGCTCCCCCTTAACCAAGTCCACCAGCAAAAACCTCTTAAAGTCTCTGTCCATCAGCATAGTTGGATGCTTTAAACCCCTTCAGCATGTACCCATTCAAAGACACCGATACAGTCGCTGTCAATCATGGAGTAGTAAGATGCTATATAACCTCTACTAGTCTTCTCTGTGTTGTACAGCACTCCGCATGTCCCGAGCGACCCCACGCAATATACATGGTAATCCTAATGCCCCCATTCTTTCTCCTCGCACTTATCCCTCCATTCAGAACCACCCTGCCCAGTCCTTTTCCCTTTGGCAACTTTTAGTCAACTCTCGGGTTCTGTGAGTATACTGATGTTTTTTTCCTTCAGTTTTTCTTTGTTGTTATACTGCACACATGAGTGATATCATTTGATATTGTCTTTCCCCGCCTGACCTATTTTTCTGGAAATACTACTGTCTAGCTCCATCCACGTCATTGCAAATGGCAGGATTTGTTTTCTTCTTATGGCTGCTTACTGCCCTTTTTAAACTGGATTTCATTCTTCTTTTTAGTTTATAGTTTAGCTATGTGATTTCACCATTCATCTCCTGGTTATGAGCAACAGCTTTGTGTCAATCGATATGTATCTGTATCTATCTATCGCTCTGTCTGTCTGTATGTCTGTCTATCTTTCTATATATCCTTCTTTCTATCTCTCTATCCTCTCTATTTATCTATCCATCTATCTAGCTTCCTGTCTTCTGTCTATCATGTGTATCACCTATCTATCATCTGTCATCTATCTATCTGTCTATCTATGAAACAATCTTCTTTCTGTCTGTCCATCTATCCTTATGTACAGAACAGTTAACTACATCACCTATGTCACTTCCCTACATTATGCTTCCAAAAACATTGCAAGGTTACTAGGCCGTAGGGAGAGCACTGGGCTCACTGAGACAATTGCAGATCGAATCAGCCGCGTGTGCTTACAAAACCAGTAAATGGTGGTGCAGGGACTTGAACCCGTATCTCTGTCCTCTGTCCTCTTAAACCTCCTTCTCGCTTGCTAACTGTATTTAGCCACATTCATTGACTAAGTCCTCACTGACGACCCCAAGTATACTTCCTCTGGGCCTGTTGTAGACAGAAAAGTATACTTTGTGCTTTACTCACCACCATGTTTGAGGGACATTGGCGTGTTCACCACTGATAGGAGGAGGGACAAATAAAAAGGAACACCTAACTCTAGACAGGAGGATTTGTGAGCAAAGTGTGCGTTGTGGAGAGACGTGTTTGGTTTAGTGTCCAAACTTCCGTCTTTATGTGGTTATTACTTCTTTACATTCATGGATATCATAAAACCCAGTGATTTCAAAAGCCCAGACGCATATTATTACAGCAATTCATTTGTTGATGTGAGAAAAATGAGAAGGACATTGCAGTACCACTAAATCTATACCTGGTCACTGGTGATACCAAACAAAAGCAATTCACGGTGGCTTGGTAGGACTATTTTCTAGTGACTGTCTCTGGTGACTCAAACAGAATCCATTTGTTTCTTTGTTTCAAAGATTCACTTGTATAGGCTACCTGTCCCCGCCCCTTCAGCTTGTAGTTTGTCTGTGTCCTTGGATCACAAGTGAGTCTCCAGTAAGGGAGCACTTAGGTGATCTTGAGTTTTCATCAGTTCTTCTAAACCTGTGTCTTTTGATCGGAGCAGTGAAAGCCTGTACTTTTATTCTGATATTTGATAGCTAGGCTCTTACTGCTCTTTGAAATTTTTTTTGTTCTCATTAATATACAATCACATGCAGAACAATATGTTTACTAGTCTAACCCCTTCACCAAGTCCTCGCCAAATCCCAGTTTCAGTCGCTGTCCGTCAGCGTGTCGTAAGATGCTCTAGAATCACTACTTGTCTTCTCTGTGTTGTATAGCCCTCCCAATGTCCCTTCACCCTACACATTATTCATGCAAATCCTAATGCCCCCATTCTTTTTCCCCACCCTTATCAATCCCTTCCCACAAACACTACGCAGTCCCTGTCTCTTTGGTAACTCTTAGTCCACTCTCGGGTACTGTGTATATGCTGCTCTTTCTTCCTTCAGTTTTTCTTTGTTATCGTACTCCACACATGAGTTAAATCATTTGGTACATGTATTTCTCCGACTGGCCTATTTGACTGAGCATAATACCCTCTAGCTCCATCCAAGTTATTGCCAATGATAGGATTTGTTTTCTTCTTATGGCTACTTACTGCACTTTTTAAACTGGATTTTATTCTTCTTTTTCGTTTGTAGTTTCGCTATGTGCTTCAACCATTGCTCTCATGGTTATGAGCAATAGCTTTGTGTTAATCGATATGAACCTATATCTGTCTATCTGTTTTTCTATCAATCAATCAATCAATCATCTTTCTGTCTGCCCATCTGTCCTTGTGTACAGAACAGTTAACCACGTACCCTGTGTCACTTTCCTACATTATGCTTCCAAAAATCCTGCAAGGTAACTAGGCTGTAGGGAGAGCACTGTGTTCACCGAGACACTTGCAGGTCGTGTCGGCCGAGTGTACCTACAAAACCAGGAAATGGTTGTGCAGGGAATTGAACCCGTGTCTCTATCCTCTGTCCTCTTTCATCTCCTTCTCACTTCCTGTCTGTATTTAGCCACATTCATTCACTAAGTGCTCCCTGAAGACCACAAGTATCCTTCCTCTGGGCCTGTGGTCGATAGAAACGTAAACTTGTTGCTTTGCTCACCACCATGTTTGAAGGACATCTATGTGAACACCACTGATAGGATGGAGGGTCAAATAAAAAGGAACACCAATTTCTAGACAGGAGCAGTTGGGAGCTAAGAGTGTATTGTGGAGTGACATGTTTATTTGAGTGTCCAAACTTCCCTCTTTAGGTGGTTATTACTTCACATTCGTGAAGATCATAAAACCCACAGATTTCAAAGGCCCAGATTCTTATTATTACAGCATCTCAGTTGTTGAGGGGAGAGAAAATGAGAAGGACGTTGCTCCACCACTAAATCTATGGCTGGGCCTTGCTGAAAACAAACAAAAAGAATTCACGGTGACCAGATAGTGCTATTTTCTACTGACTGTCTCTGGGGTCTCAAACAGAATCCATTTGTTTGATTGTTTGTTTTTCAGTTTCACTTGTGTTGGGTACTTGTCCCCACACCTTCAGATTGTAGTTTGTCTGTGTCCTTGGATCTCAAGTGTGTCTCCTGTTAGGAAGCACGTAGGTTTCTTGAGTTTTCATCCGTTCTTTTAACCCTGTGTCTTTTGTTTGCAGCACTCAGACCCTGACTTTTATTCTGATGATTCAGCGCAGTGCCCTTATTGCACTTAAAAAAAAATTTTTTTGTTATCATTAATCTACAATCACGTGAAGAACATTATGTTTACTATGCTCCCCCTTAACCAAGTCCACCAGCAAAAACCTCTTAAAGTCTCTGTCCATCAGCATAGTTGGATGCTTTAAACCCCTTCAGCATGTACCCATTCAAAGACACCGATACAGTCGCTGTCAATCATGGAGTAGTAAGATGCTATATAACCTCTACTAGTCTTCTCTGTGTTGTACAGCACTCCGCATGTCCCGAGCGACCCCACGCAATATACATGGTAATCCTAATGCCCCCATTCTTTCTCCTCGCACTTATCCCTCCATTCAGAACCACCCTGCCCAGTCCTTTTCCCTTTGGCAACTTTTAGTCAACTCTCGGGTTCTGTGAGTATACTGATGTTTTTTTCCTTCAGTTTTTCTTTGTTGTTATACTGCACACATGAGTGATATCATTTGATATTGTCTTTCCCCGCCTGACCTATTTTTCTGGAAATACTACTGTCTAGCTCCATCCACGTCATTGCAAATGGCAGGATTTGTTTTCTTCTTATGGCTGCTTACTGCCCTTTTTAAACTGGATTTCATTCTTCTTTTTAGTTTATAGTTTAGCTATGTGATTTCACCATTCATCTCCTGGTTATGAGCAACAGCTTTGTGTCAATCGATATGTATCTGTATCTATCTATCGCTCTGTCTGTCTGTATGTCTGTCTATCTTTCTATATATCCTTCTTTCTATCTCTCTATCCTCTCTATTTATCTATCCATCTATCTAGCTTCCTGTCTTCTGTCTATCATGTGTATCACCTATCTATCATCTGTCATCTATCTATCTGTCTATCTATGAAACAATCTTCTTTCTGTCTGTCCATCTATCCTTATGTACAGAACAGTTAACTACATCACCTATGTCACTTCCCTACATTATGCTTCCAAAAACATTGCAAGGTTACTAGGCCGTAGGGAGAGCACTGGGCTCACTGAGACAATTGCAGATCGAATCAGCCGCGTGTGCTTACAAAACCAGTAAATGGTGGTGCAGGGACTTGAACCCGTATCTCTGTCCTCTGTCCTCTTAAACCTCCTTCTCGCTTGCTAACTGTATTTAGCCACATTCATTGACTAAGTCCTCACTGACGACCCCAAGTATACTTCCTCTGGGCCTGTTGTAGACAGAAAAGTATACTTTGTGCTTTACTCACCACCATGTTTGAGGGACATTGGCGTGTTCACCACTGATAGGAGGAGGGACAAATAAAAAGGAACACCTAACTCTAGACAGGAGGATTTGTGAGCAAAGTGTGCGTTGTGGAGAGACGTGTTTGGTTTAGTGTCCAAACTTCCGTCTTTATGTGGTTATTACTTCTTTACATTCATGGATATCATAAAACCCAGTGATTTCAAAAGCCCAGACGCATATTATTACAGCAATTCATTTGTTGATGTGAGAAAAATGAGAAGGACATTGCAGTACCACTAAATCTATACCTGGTCACTGGTGATACCAAACAAAAGCAATTCACGGTGGCTTGGTAGGACTATTTTCTAGTGACTGTCTCTGGTGACTCAAACAGAATCCATTTGTTTCTTTGTTTCAAAGATTCACTTGTATAGGCTACCTGTCCCCGCCCCTTCAGCTTGTAGTTTGTCTGTGTCCTTGGATCACAAGTGAGTCTCCAGTAAGGGAGCACTTAGGTGATCTTGAGTTTTCATCAGTTCTTCTAAACCTGTGTCTTTTGATCGGAGCAGTGAAAGCCTGTACTTTTATTCTGATATTTGATAGCTAGGCTCTTACTGCTCTTTGAAATTTTTTTTGTTCTCATTAATATACAATCACATGCAGAACAATATGTTTACTAGTCTAACCCCTTCACCAAGTCCTCGCCAAATCCCAGTTTCAGTCGCTGTCCGTCAGCGTGTCGTAAGATGCTCTAGAATCACTACTTGTCTTCTCTGTGTTGTATAGCCCTCCCAATGTCCCTTCACCCTACACATTATTCATGCAAATCCTAATGCCCCCATTCTTTTTCCCCACCCTTATCAATCCCTTCCCACAAACACTACGCAGTCCCTGTCTCTTTGGTAACTCTTAGTCCACTCTCGGGTACTGTGTATATGCTGCTCTTTCTTCCTTCAGTTTTTCTTTGTTATCGTACTCCACACATGAGTTAAATCATTTGGTACATGTATTTCTCCGACTGGCCTATTTGACTGAGCATAATACCCTCTAGCTCCATCCAAGTTATTGCCAATGATAGGATTTGTTTTCTTCTTATGGCTACTTACTGCACTTTTTAAACTGGATTTTATTCTTCTTTTTCGTTTGTAGTTTCGCTATGTGCTTCAACCATTGCTCTCATGGTTATGAGCAATAGCTTTGTGTTAATCGATATGAACCTATATCTGTCTATCTGTTTTTCTATCAATCAATCAATCAATCATCTTTCTGTCTGCCCATCTGTCCTTGTGTACAGAACAGTTAACCACGTACCCTGTGTCACTTTCCTACATTATGCTTCCAAAAATCCTGCAAGGTAACTAGGCTGTAGGGAGAGCACTGTGTTCACCGAGACACTTGCAGGTCGTGTCGGCCGAGTGTACCTACAAAACCAGGAAATGGTTGTGCAGGGAATTGAACCCGTGTCTCTATCCTCTGTCCTCTTTCATCTCCTTCTCACTTCCTGTCTGTATTTAGCCACATTCATTCACTAAGTGCTCCCTGAAGACCACAAGTATCCTTCCTCTGGGCCTGTGGTCGATAGAAACGTAAACTTGTTGCTTTGCTCACCACCATGTTTGAAGGACATCTATGTGAACACCACTGATAGGATGGAGGGTCAAATAAAAAGGAACACCAATTTCTAGACAGGAGCAGTTGGGAGCTAAGAGTGTATTGTGGAGTGACATGTTTATTTGAGTGTCCAAACTTCCCTCTTTAGGTGGTTATTACTTCACATTCGTGAAGATCATAAAACCCACAGATTTCAAAGGCCCAGATTCTTATTATTACAGCATCTCAGTTGTTGAGGGGAGAGAAAATGAGAAGGACGTTGCTCCACCACTAAATCTATGGCTGGGCCTTGCTGAAAACAAACAAAAAGAATTCACGGTGACCAGATAGTGCTATTTTCTACTGACTGTCTCTGGGGTCTCAAACAGAATCCATTTGTTTGATTGTTTGTTTTTCAGTTTCACTTGTGTTGGGTACTTGTCCCCACACCTTCAGATTGTAGTTTGTCTGTGTCCTTGGATCTCAAGGGTGTCTCCTGTTAGGAAGCACGTAGGTTTCTTGAGTTTTCATCCGTTCTTTTAACCCTGTGTCTTTTGTTTGCAGCACTCAGACCCTGACTTTTATTCTGATGATTCAGCGCAGTGCCCTTATTGCACTTAAAAAAAAATTTTTTTGTTATCATTAATCTACAATCACGTGAAGAACATTATGTTTACTATGCTCCCCCTTAACCAAGTCCACCAGCAAAAACCTCTTAAAGTCTCTGTCCATCAGCATAGTTGGATGCTTTAAACCCCTTCAGCATGTACCCATTCAAAGACACCGATACAGTCGCTGTCAATCATGGAGTAGTAAGATGCTATATAACCTCTACTAGTCTTCTCTGTGTTGTACAGCACTCCGCATGTCCCGAGCGACCCCACGCAATATACATGGTAATCCTAATGCCCCCATTCTTTCTCCTCGCACTTATCCCTCCATTCAGAACCACCCTGCCCAGTCCTTTTCCCTTTGGCAACTTTTAGTCAACTCTCGGGTTCTGTGAGTATACTGATGTTTTTTTCCTTCAGTTTTTCTTTGTTGTTATACTGCACACATGAGTGATATCATTTGATATTGTCTTTCCCCGCCTGACCTATTTTTCTGGAAATACTACTGTCTAGCTCCATCCACGTCATTGCAAATGGCAGGATTTGTTTTCTTCTTATGGCTGCTTACTGCCCTTTTTAAACTGGATTTCATTCTTCTTTTTAGTTTATAGTTTAGCTATGTGATTTCACCATTCATCTCCTGGTTATGAGCAACAGCTTTGTGTCAATCGATATGTATCTGTATCTATCTATCGCTCTGTCTGTCTGTATGTCTGTCTATCTTTCTATATATCCTTCTTTCTATCTCTCTATCCTCTCTATTTATCTATCCATCTATCTAGCTTCCTGTCTTCTGTCTATCATGTGTATCACCTATCTATCATCTGTCATCTATCTATCTGTCTATCTATGAAACAATCTTCTTTCTGTCTGTCCATCTATCCTTATGTACAGAACAGTTAACTACATCACCTATGTCACTTCCCTACATTATGCTTCCAAAAACATTGCAAGGTTACTAGGCCGTAGGGAGAGCACTGGGCTCACTGAGACAATTGCAGATCGAATCAGCCGCGTGTGCTTACAAAACCAGTAAATGGTGGTGCAGGGACTTGAACCCGTATCTCTGTCCTCTGTCCTCTTAAACCTCCTTCTCGCTTGCTAACTGTATTTAGCCACAGTCATTGACTAAGTCCTCACTGACGACCCCAAGTATACTTCCTCTGGGCCTGTTGTAGACAGAAAAGTATACTTTGTGCTTTACTCACCACCATGTTTGAGGGACATTGGCGTGTTCACCACTGATAGGAGGAGGGACAAATAAAAAGGAACACCTAACTCTAGACAGGAGGATTTGTGAGCAAAGTGTGCGTTGTGGAGAGACGTGTTTGGTTTAGTGTCCAAACTTCCGTCTTTATGTGGTTATTACTTCTTTACATTCATGGATATCATAAAACCCAGTGATTTCAAAAGCCCAGACGCATATTATTACAGCAATTCATTTGTTGATGTGAGAAAAATGAGAAGGACATTGCAGTACCACTAAATCTATACCTGGTCACTGGTGATACCAAACAAAAGCAATTCACGGTGGCTTGGTAGGACTATTTTCTAGTGACTGTCTCTGGTGACTCAAACAGAATCCATTTGTTTCTTTGTTTCAAAGATTCACTTGTATAGGCTACCTGTCCCCGCCCCTTCAGCTTGTAGTTTGTCTGTGTCCTTGGATCACAAGTGAGTCTCCAGTAAGGGAGCACTTAGGTGATCTTGAGTTTTCATCAGTTCTTCTAAACCTGTGTCTTTTGATCGGAGCAGTGAAAGCCTGTACTTTTATTCTGATATTTGATAGCTAGGCTCTTACTGCTCTTTGAAATTTTTTTTGTTCTCATTAATATACAATCACATGCAGAACAATATGTTTACTAGTCTAACCCCTTCACCAAGTCCTCGCCAAATCCCAGTTTCAGTCGCTGTCCGTCAGCGTGTCGTAAGATGCTCTAGAATCACTACTTGTCTTCTCTGTGTTGTATAGCCCTCCCAATGTCCCTTCACCCTACACATTATTCATGCAAATCCTAATGCCCCCATTCTTTTTCCCCACCCTTATCAATCCCTTCCCACAAACACTACGCAGTCCCTGTCTCTTTGGTAACTCTTAGTCCACTCTCGGGTACTGTGTATATGCTGCTCTTTCTTCCTTCAGTTTTTCTTTGTTATCGTACTCCACACATGAGTTAAATCATTTGGTACATGTATTTCTCCGACTGGCCTATTTGACTGAGCATAATACCCTCTAGCTCCATCCAAGTTATTGCCAATGATAGGATTTGTTTTCTTCTTATGGCTACTTACTGCACTTTTTAAACTGGATTTTATTCTTCTTTTTCGTTTGTAGTTTCGCTATGTGCTTCAACCATTGCTCTCATGGTTATGAGCAATAGCTTTGTGTTAATCGATATGAACCTATATCTGTCTATCTGTTTTTCTATCAATCAATCAATCAATCATCTTTCTGTCTGCCCATCTGTCCTTGTGTACAGAACAGTTAACCACGTACCCTGTGTCACTTTCCTACATTATGCTTCCAAAAATCCTGCAAGGTAACTAGGCTGTAGGGAGAGCACTGTGTTCACCGAGACACTTGCAGGTCGTGTCGGCCGAGTGTACCTACAAAACCAGGAAATGGTTGTGCAGGGAATTGAACCCGTGTCTCTATCCTCTGTCCTCTTTCATCTCCTTCTCACTTCCTGTCTGTATTTAGCCACATTCATTCACTAAGTGCTCCCTGAAGACCACAAGTATCCTTCCTCTGGGCCTGTGGTCGATAGAAACGTAAACTTGTTGCTTTGCTCACCACCATGTTTGAAGGACATCTATGTGAACACCACTGATAGGATGGAGGGTCAAATAAAAAGGAACACCAATTTCTAGACAGGAGCAGTTGGGAGCTAAGAGTGTATTGTGGAGTGACATGTTTATTTGAGTGTCCAAACTTCCCTCTTTAGGTGGTTATTACTTCACATTCGTGAAGATCATAAAACCCACAGATTTCAAAGGCCCAGATTCTTATTATTACAGCATCTCAGTTGTTGAGGGGAGAGAAAATGAGAAGGACGTTGCTCCACCACTAAATCTATGGCTGGGCCTTGCTGAAAACAAACAAAAAGAATTCACGGTGACCAGATAGTGCTATTTTCTACTGACTGTCTCTGGGGTCTCAAACAGAATCCATTTGTTTGATTGTTTGTTTTTCAGTTTCACTTGTGTTGGGTACTTGTCCCCACACCTTCAGATTGTAGTTTGTCTGTGTCCTTGGATCTCAAGGGTGTCTCCTGTTAGGAAGCACGTAGGTTTCTTGAGTTTTCATCCGTTCTTTTAACCCTGTGTCTTTTGTTTGCAGCACTCAGACCCTGACTTTTATTCTGATGATTCAGCGCAGTGCCCTTATTGCACTTAAAAAAAAATTTTTTTGTTATCATTAATCTACAATCACGTGAAGAACATTATGTTTACTATGCTCCCCCTTAACCAAGTCCACCAGCAAAAACCTCTTAAAGTCTCTGTCCATCAGCATAGTTGGATGCTTTAAACCCCTTCAGCATGTACCCATTCAAAGACACCGATACAGTCGCTGTCAATCATGGAGTAGTAAGATGCTATATAACCTCTACTAGTCTTCTCTGTGTTGTACAGCACTCCGCATGTCCCGAGCGACCCCACGCAATATACATGGTAATCCTAATGCCCCCATTCTTTCTCCTCGCACTTATCCCTCCATTCAGAACCACCCTGCCCAGTCCTTTTCCCTTTGGCAACTTTTAGTCAACTCTCGGGTTCTGTGAGTATACTGATGTTTTTTTCCTTCAGTTTTTCTTTGTTGTTATACTGCACACATGAGTGATATCATTTGATATTGTCTTTCCCCGCCTGACCTATTTTTCTGGAAATACTACTGTCTAGCTCCATCCACGTCATTGCAAATGGCAGGATTTGTTTTCTTCTTATGGCTGCTTACTGCCCTTTTTAAACTGGATTTCATTCTTCTTTTTAGTTTATAGTTTAGCTATGTGATTTCACCATTCATCTCCTGGTTATGAGCAACAGCTTTGTGTCAATCGATATGTATCTGTATCTATCTATCGCTCTGTCTGTCTGTATGTCTGTCTATCTTTCTATATATCCTTCTTTCTATCTCTCTATCCTCTCTATTTATCTATCCATCTATCTAGCTTCCTGTCTTCTGTCTATCATGTGTATCACCTATCTATCATCTGTCATCTATCTATCTGTCTATCTATGAAACAATCTTCTTTCTGTCTGTCCATCTATCCTTATGTACAGAACAGTTAACTACATCACCTATGTCACTTCCCTACATTATGCTTCCAAAAACATTGCAAGGTTACTAGGCCGTAGGGAGAGCACTGGGCTCACTGAGACAATTGCAGATCGAATCAGCCGCGTGTGCTTACAAAACCAGTAAATGGTGGTGCAGGGACTTGAACCCGTATCTCTGTCCTCTGTCCTCTTAAACCTCCTTCTCGCTTGCTAACTGTATTTAGCCACATTCATTGACTAAGTCCTCACTGACGACCCCAAGTATACTTCCTCTGGGCCTGTTGTAGACAGAAAAGTATACTTTGTGCTTTACTCACCACCATGTTTGAGGGACATTGGCGTGTTCACCACTGATAGGAGGAGGGACAAATAAAAAGGAACACCTAACTCTAGACAGGAGGATTTGTGAGCAAAGTGTGCGTTGTGGAGAGACGTGTTTGGTTTAGTGTCCAAACTTCCGTCTTTATGTGGTTATTACTTCTTTACATTCATGGATATCATAAAACCCAGTGATTTCAAAAGCCCAGACGCATATTATTACAGCAATTCATTTGTTGATGTGAGAAAAATGAGAAGGACATTGCAGTACCACTAAATCTATACCTGGTCACTGGTGATACCAAACAAAAGCAATTCACGGTGGCTTGGTAGGACTATTTTCTAGTGACTGTCTCTGGTGACTCAAACAGAATCCATTTGTTTCTTTGTTTCAAAGATTCACTTGTATAGGCTACCTGTCCCCGCCCCTTCAGCTTGTAGTTTGTCTGTGTCCTTGGATCACAAGTGAGTCTCCAGTAAGGGAGCACTTAGGTGATCTTGAGTTTTCATCAGTTCTTCTAAACCTGTGTCTTTTGATCGGAGCAGTGAAAGCCTGTACTTTTATTCTGATATTTGATAGCTAGGCTCTTACTGCTCTTTGAAATTTTTTTTGTTCTCATTAATATACAATCACATGCAGAACAATATGTTTACTAGTCTAACCCCTTCACCAAGTCCTCGCCAAATCCCAGTTTCAGTCGCTGTCCGTCAGCGTGTCGTAAGATGCTCTAGAATCACTACTTGTCTTCTCTGTGTTGTATAGCCCTCCCAATGTCCCTTCACCCTACACATTATTCATGCAAATCCTAATGCCCCCATTCTTTTTCCCCACCCTTATCAATCCCTTCCCACAAACACTACGCAGTCCCTGTCTCTTTGGTAACTCTTAGTCCACTCTCGGGTACTGTGTATATGCTGCTCTTTCTTCCTTCAGTTTTTCTTTGTTATCGTACTCCACACATGAGTTAAATCATTTGGTACATGTATTTCTCCGACTGGCCTATTTGACTGAGCATAATACCCTCTAGCTCCATCCAAGTTATTGCCAATGATAGGATTTGTTTTCTTCTTATGGCTACTTACTGCACTTTTTAAACTGGATTTTATTCTTCTTTTTCGTTTGTAGTTTCGCTATGTGCTTCAACCATTGCTCTCATGGTTATGAGCAATAGCTTTGTGTTAATCGATATGAACCTATATCTGTCTATCTGTTTTTCTATCAATCAATCAATCAATCATCTTTCTGTCTGCCCATCTGTCCTTGTGTACAGAACAGTTAACCACGTACCCTGTGTCACTTTCCTACATTATGCTTCCAAAAATCCTGCAAGGTAACTAGGCTGTAGGGAGAGCACTGTGTTCACCGAGACACTTGCAGGTCGTGTCGGCCGAGTGTACCTACAAAACCAGGAAATGGTTGTGCAGGGAATTGAACCCGTGTCTCTATCCTCTGTCCTCTTTCATCTCCTTCTCACTTCCTGTCTGTATTTAGCCACATTCATTCACTAAGTGCTCCCTGAAGACCACAAGTATCCTTCCTCTGGGCCTGTGGTCGATAGAAACGTAAACTTGTTGCTTTGCTCACCACCATGTTTGAAGGACATCTATGTGAACACCACTGATAGGATGGAGGGTCAAATAAAAAGGAACACCAATTTCTAGACAGGAGCAGTTGGGAGCTAAGAGTGTATTGTGGAGTGACATGTTTATTTGAGTGTCCAAACTTCCCTCTTTAGGTGGTTATTACTTCACATTCGTGAAGATCATAAAACCCACAGATTTCAAAGGCCCAGATTCTTATTATTACAGCATCTCAGTTGTTGAGGGGAGAGAAAATGAGAAGGACGTTGCTCCACCACTAAATCTATGGCTGGGCCTTGCTGAAAACAAACAAAAAGAATTCACGGTGACCAGATAGTGCTATTTTCTACTGACTGTCTCTGGGGTCTCAAACAGAATCCATTTGTTTGATTGTTTGTTTTTCAGTTTCACTTGTGTTGGGTACTTGTCCCCACACCTTCAGATTGTAGTTTGTCTGTGTCCTTGGATCTCAAGGGTGTCTCCTGTTAGGAAGCACGTAGGTTTCTTGAGTTTTCATCCGTTCTTTTAACCCTGTGTCTTTTGTTTGCAGCACTCAGACCCTGACTTTTATTCTGATGATTCAGCGCAGTGCCCTTATTGCACTTAAAAAAAAATTTTTTTGTTATCATTAATCTACAATCACGTGAAGAACATTATGTTTACTATGCTCCCCCTTAACCAAGTCCACCAGCAAAAACCTCTTAAAGTCTCTGTCCATCAGCATAGTTGGATGCTTTAAACCCCTTCAGCATGTACCCATTCAAAGACACCGATACAGTCGCTGTCAATCATGGAGTAGTAAGATGCTATATAACCTCTACTAGTCTTCTCTGTGTTGTACAGCACTCCGCATGTCCCGAGCGACCCCACGCAATATACATGGTAATCCTAATGCCCCCATTCTTTCTCCTCGCACTTATCCCTCCATTCAGAACCACCCTGCCCAGTCCTTTTCCCTTTGGCAACTTTTAGTCAACTCTCGGGTTCTGTGAGTATACTGATGTTTTTTTCCTTCAGTTTTTCTTTGTTGTTATACTGCACACATGAGTGATATCATTTGATATTGTCTTTCCCCGCCTGACCTATTTTTCTGGAAATACTACTGTCTAGCTCCATCCACGTCATTGCAAATGGCAGGATTTGTTTTCTTCTTATGGCTGCTTACTGCCCTTTTTAAACTGGATTTCATTCTTCTTTTTAGTTTATAGTTTAGCTATGTGATTTCACCATTCATCTCCTGGTTATGAGCAACAGCTTTGTGTCAATCGATATGTATCTGTATCTATCTATCGCTCTGTCTGTCTGTATGTCTGTCTATCTTTCTATATATCCTTCTTTCTATCTCTCTATCCTCTCTATTTATCTATCCATCTATCTAGCTTCCTGTCTTCTGTCTATCATGTGTATCACCTATCTATCATCTGTCATCTATCTATCTGTCTATCTATGAAACAATCTTCTTTCTGTCTGTCCATCTATCCTTATGTACAGAACAGTTAACTACATCACCTATGTCACTTCCCTACATTATGCTTCCAAAAACATTGCAAGGTTACTAGGCCGTAGGGAGAGCACTGGGCTCACTGAGACAATTGCAGATCGAATCAGCCGCGTGTGCTTACAAAACCAGTAAATGGTGGTGCAGGGACTTGAACCCGTATCTCTGTCCTCTGTCCTCTTAAACCTCCTTCTCGCTTGCTAACTGTATTTAGCCACATTCATTGACTAAGTCCTCACTGACGACCCCAAGTATACTTCCTCTGGGCCTGTTGTAGACAGAAAAGTATACTTTGTGCTTTACTCACCACCATGTTTGAGGGACATTGGCGTGTTCACCACTGATAGGAGGAGGGACAAATAAAAAGGAACACCTAACTCTAGACAGGAGGATTTGTGAGCAAAGTGTGCGTTGTGGAGAGACGTGTTTGGTTTAGTGTCCAAACTTCCGTCTTTATGTGGTTATTACTTCTTTACATTCATGGATATCATAAAACCCAGTGATTTCAAAAGCCCAGACGCATATTATTACAGCAATTCATTTGTTGATGTGAGAAAAATGAGAAGGACATTGCAGTACCACTAAATCTATACCTGGTCACTGGTGATACCAAACAAAAGCAATTCACGGTGGCTTGGTAGGACTATTTTCTAGTGACTGTCTCTGGTGACTCAAACAGAATCCATTTGTTTCTTTGTTTCAAAGATTCACTTGTATAGGCTACCTGTCCCCGCCCCTTCAGCTTGTAGTTTGTCTGTGTCCTTGGATCACAAGTGAGTCTCCAGTAAGGGAGCACTTAGGTGATCTTGAGTTTTCATCAGTTCTTCTAAACCTGTGTCTTTTGATCGGAGCAGTGAAAGCCTGTACTTTTATTCTGATATTTGATAGCTAGGCTCTTACTGCTCTTTGAAATTTTTTTTGTTCTCATTAATATACAATCACATGCAGAACAATATGTTTACTAGTCTAACCCCTTCACCAAGTCCTCGCCAAATCCCAGTTTCAGTCGCTGTCCGTCAGCGTGTCGTAAGATGCTCTAGAATCACTACTTGTCTTCTCTGTGTTGTATAGCCCTCCCAATGTCCCTTCACCCTACACATTATTCATGCAAATCCTAATGCCCCCATTCTTTTTCCCCACCCTTATCAATCCCTTCCCACAAACACTACGCAGTCCCTGTCTCTTTGGTAACTCTTAGTCCACTCTCGGGTACTGTGTATATGCTGCTCTTTCTTCCTTCAGTTTTTCTTTGTTATCGTACTCCACACATGAGTTAAATCATTTGGTACATGTATTTCTCCGACTGGCCTATTTGACTGAGCATAATACCCTCTAGCTCCATCCAAGTTATTGCCAATGATAGGATTTGTTTTCTTCTTATGGCTACTTACTGCACTTTTTAAACTGGATTTTATTCTTCTTTTTCGTTTGTAGTTTCGCTATGTGCTTCAACCATTGCTCTCATGGTTATGAGCAATAGCTTTGTGTTAATCGATATGAACCTATATCTGTCTATCTGTTTTTCTATCAATCAATCAATCAATCATCTTTCTGTCTGCCCATCTGTCCTTGTGTACAGAACAGTTAACCACGTACCCTGTGTCACTTTCCTACATTATGCTTCCAAAAATCCTGCAAGGTAACTAGGCTGTAGGGAGAGCACTGTGTTCACCGAGACACTTGCAGGTCGTGTCGGCCGAGTGTACCTACAAAACCAGGAAATGGTTGTGCAGGGAATTGAACCCGTGTCTCTATCCTCTGTCCTCTTTCATCTCCTTCTCACTTCCTGTCTGTATTTAGCCACATTCATTCACTAAGTGCTCCCTGAAGACCACAAGTATCCTTCCTCTGGGCCTGTGGTCGATAGAAACGTAAACTTGTTGCTTTGCTCACCACCATGTTTGAAGGACATCTATGTGAACACCACTGATAGGATGGAGGGTCAAATAAAAAGGAACACCAATTTCTAGACAGGAGCAGTTGGGAGCTAAGAGTGTATTGTGGAGTGACATGTTTATTTGAGTGTCCAAACTTCCCTCTTTAGGTGGTTATTACTTCACATTCGTGAAGATCATAAAACCCACAGATTTCAAAGGCCCAGATTCTTATTATTACAGCATCTCAGTTGTTGAGGGGAGAGAAAATGAGAAGGACGTTGCTCCACCACTAAATCTATGGCTGGGCCTTGCTGAAAACAAACAAAAAGAATTCACGGTGACCAGATAGTGCTATTTTCTACTGACTGTCTCTGGGGTCTCAAACAGAATCCATTTGTTTGATTGTTTGTTTTTCAGTTTCACTTGTGTTGGGTACTTGTCCCCACACCTTCAGATTGTAGTTTGTCTGTGTCCTTGGATCTCAAGGGTGTCTCCTGTTAGGAAGCACGTAGGTTTCTTGAGTTTTCATCCGTTCTTTTAACCCTGTGTCTTTTGTTTGCAGCACTCAGACCCTGACTTTTATTCTGATGATTCAGCGCAGTGCCCTTATTGCACTTAAAAAAAAATTTTTTTGTTATCATTAATCTACAATCACGTGAAGAACATTATGTTTACTATGCTCCCCCTTAACCAAGTCCACCAGCAAAAACCTCTTAAAGTCTCTGTCCATCAGCATAGTTGGATGCTTTAAACCCCTTCAGCATGTACCCATTCAAAGACACCGATACAGTCGCTGTCAATCATGGAGTAGTAAGATGCTATATAACCTCTACTAGTCTTCTCTGTGTTGTACAGCACTCCGCATGTCCCGAGCGACCCCACGCAATATACATGGTAATCCTAATGCCCCCATTCTTTCTCCTCGCACTTATCCCTCCATTCAGAACCACCCTGCCCAGTCCTTTTCCCTTTGGCAACTTTTAGTCAACTCTCGGGTTCTGTGAGTATACTGATGTTTTTTTCCTTCAGTTTTTCTTTGTTGTTATACTGCACACATGAGTGATATCATTTGATATTGTCTTTCCCCGCCTGACCTATTTTTCTGGAAATACTACTGTCTAGCTCCATCCACGTCATTGCAAATGGCAGGATTTGTTTTCTTCTTATGGCTGCTTACTGCCCTTTTTAAACTGGATTTCATTCTTCTTTTTAGTTTATAGTTTAGCTATGTGATTTCACCATTCATCTCCTGGTTATGAGCAACAGCTTTGTGTCAATCGATATGTATCTGTATCTATCTATCGCTCTGTCTGTCTGTATGTCTGTCTATCTTTCTATATATCCTTCTTTCTATCTCTCTATCCTCTCTATTTATCTATCCATCTATCTAGCTTCCTGTCTTCTGTCTATCATGTGTATCACCTATCTATCATCTGTCATCTATCTATCTGTCTATCTATGAAACAATCTTCTTTCTGTCTGTCCATCTATCCTTATGTACAGAACAGTTAACTACATCACCTATGTCACTTCCCTACATTATGCTTCCAAAAACATTGCAAGGTTACTAGGCCGTAGGGAGAGCACTGGGCTCACTGAGACAATTGCAGATCGAATCAGCCGCGTGTGCTTACAAAACCAGTAAATGGTGGTGCAGGGACTTGAACCCGTATCTCTGTCCTCTGTCCTCTTAAACCTCCTTCTCGCTTGCTAACTGTATTTAGCCACATTCATTGACTAAGTCCTCACTGACGACCCCAAGTATACTTCCTCTGGGCCTGTTGTAGACAGAAAAGTATACTTTGTGCTTTACTCACCACCATGTTTGAGGGACATTGGCGTGTTCACCACTGATAGGAGGAGGGACAAATAAAAAGGAACACCTAACTCTAGACAGGAGGATTTGTGAGCAAAGTGTGCGTTGTGGAGAGACGTGTTTGGTTTAGTGTCCAAACTTCCGTCTTTATGTGGTTATTACTTCTTTACATTCATGGATATCATAAAACCCAGTGATTTCAAAAGCCCAGACGCATATTATTACAGCAATTCATTTGTTGATGTGAGAAAAATGAGAAGGACATTGCAGTACCACTAAATCTATACCTGGTCACTGGTGATACCAAACAAAAGCAATTCACGGTGGCTTGGTAGGACTATTTTCTAGTGACTGTCTCTGGTGACTCAAACAGAATCCATTTGTTTCTTTGTTTCAAAGATTCACTTGTATAGGCTACCTGTCCCCGCCCCTTCAGCTTGTAGTTTGTCTGTGTCCTTGGATCACAAGTGAGTCTCCAGTAAGGGAGCACTTAGGTGATCTTGAGTTTTCATCAGTTCTTCTAAACCTGTGTCTTTTGATCGGAGCAGTGAAAGCCTGTACTTTTATTCTGATATTTGATAGCTAGGCTCTTACTGCTCTTTGAAATTTTTTTTGTTCTCATTAATATACAATCACATGCAGAACAATATGTTTACTAGTCTAACCCCTTCACCAAGTCCCTCGCCAAATCCCAGTTTCAGTCGCTGTCCGTCAGCGTGTCGTAAGATGCTCTAGAATCACTACTTGTCTTCTCTGTGTTGTATAGCCCTCCCAATGTCCCTTCACCCTACACATTATTCATGCAAATCCTAATGCCCCCATTCTTTTTCCCCACCCTTATCAATCCCTTCCCACAAACACTACGCAGTCCCTGTCTCTTTGGTAACTCTTAGTCCACTCTCGGGTACTGTGTATATGCTGCTCTTTCTTCCTTCAGTTTTTCTTTGTTATCGTACTCCACACATGAGTTAAATCATTTGGTACATGTATTTCTCCGACTGGCCTATTTGACTGAGCATAATACCCTCTAGCTCCATCCAAGTTATTGCCAATGATAGGATTTGTTTTCTTCTTATGGCTACTTACTGCACTTTTTAAACTGGATTTTATTCTTCTTTTTCGTTTGTAGTTTCGCTATGTGCTTCAACCATTGCTCTCATGGTTATGAGCAATAGCTTTGTGTTAATCGATATGAACCTATATCTGTCTATCTGTTTTTCTATCAATCAATCAATCAATCATCTTTCTGTCTGCCCATCTGTCCTTGTGTACAGAACAGTTAACCACGTACCCTGTGTCACTTTCCTACATTATGCTTCCAAAAATCCTGCAAGGTAACTAGGCTGTAGGGAGAGCACTGTGTTCACCGAGACACTTGCAGGTCGTGTCGGCCGAGTGTACCTACAAAACCAGGAAATGGTTGTGCAGGGAATTGAACCCGTGTCTCTATCCTCTGTCCTCTTTCATCTCCTTCTCACTTCCTGTCTGTATTTAGCCACATTCATTCACTAAGTGCTCCTGAAGACCACAAGTATCCTTCCTCTGGGCCTGTGGTCGATAGAAACGTAAACTTGTTGCTTTGCTCACCACCATGTTTGAAGGACATCTATGTGAACACCACTGATAGGATGGAGGGTCAAATAAAAAGGAACACCAATTTCTAGACAGGAGCAGTTGGGAGCTAAGAGTGTATTGTGGAGTGACATGTTTATTTGAGTGTCCAAACTTCCCTCTTTAGGTGGTTATTACTTCACATTCGTGAAGATCATAAAACCCACAGATTTCAAAGGCCCAGATTCTTATTATTACAGCATCTCAGTTGTTGAGGGGAGAGAAAATGAGAAGGACGTTGCTCCACCACTAAATCTATGGCTGGGCCTTGCTGAAAACAAACAAAAAGAATTCACGGTGACCAGATAGTGCTATTTTCTACTGACTGTCTCTGGGGTCTCAAACAGAATCCATTTGTTTGATTGTTTGTTTTTCAGTTTCACTTGTGTTGGGTACTTGTCCCCACACCTTCAGATTGTAGTTTGTCTGTGTCCTTGGATCTCAAGGGTGTCTCCTGTTAGGAAGCACGTAGGTTTCTTGAGTTTTCATCCGTTCTTTTAACCCTGTGTCTTTTGTTTGCAGCACTCAGACCCTGACTTTTATTCTGATGATTCAGCGCAGTGCCCTTATTGCACTTAAAAAAAAATTTTTTTGTTATCATTAATCTACAATCACGTGAAGAACATTATGTTTACTATGCTCCCCCTTAACCAAGTCCACCAGCAAAAACCTCTTAAAGTCTCTGTCCATCAGCATAGTTGGATGCTTTAAACCCCTTCAGCATGTACCCATTCAAAGACACCGATACAGTCGCTGTCAATCATGGAGTAGTAAGATGCTATATAACCTCTACTAGTCTTCTCTGTGTTGTACAGCACTCCGCATGTCCCGAGCGACCCCACGCAATATACATGGTAATCCTAATGCCCCCATTCTTTCTCCTCGCACTTATCCCTCCATTCAGAACCACCCTGCCCAGTCCTTTTCCCTTTGGCAACTTTTAGTCAACTCTCGGGTTCTGTGAGTATACTGATGTTTTTTCCTTCAGTTTTTCTTTGTTGTTATACTGCACACATGAGTGATATCATTTGATATTGTCTTTCCCCGCCTGACCTATTTTTCTGGAAATACTACTGTCTAGCTCCATCCACGTCATTGCAAATGGCAGGATTTGTTTTCTTCTTATGGCTGCTTACTGCCCTTTTTAAACTGGATTTCATTCTTCTTTTTAGTTTATAGTTTAGCTATGTGATTTCACCATTCATCTCCTGGTTATGAGCAACAGCTTTGTGTCAATCGATATGTATCTGTATCTATCTATCGCTCTGTCTGTCTGTATGTCTGTCTATCTTTCTATATATCCTTCTTTCTATCTCTCTATCCTCTCTATTTATCTATCCATCTATCTAGCTTCCTGTCTTCTGTCTATCATGTGTATCACCTATCTATCATCTGTCATCTATCTATCTGTCTATCTATGAAACAATCTTCTTTCTGTCTGTCCATCTATCCTTATGTACAGAACAGTTAACTACATCACCTATGTCACTTCCCTACATTATGCTTCCAAAAACATTGCAAGGTTACTAGGCCGTAGGGAGAGCACTGGGCTCACTGAGACAATTGCAGATCGAATCAGCCGCGTGTGCTTACAAAACCAGTAAATGGTGGTGCAGGGACTTGAACCCCCCCCGTATCTCTGTCCTCTGTCCTCTTAAACCTCCTTCTCGCTTGCTAACTGTATTTAGCCACATTCATTGACTAAGTCCTCACTGACGACCCCAAGTATACTTCCTCTGGGCCTGTTGTAGACAGAAAAGTATACTTTGTGCTTTACTCACCACCATGTTTGAGGGACATTGGCGTGTTCACCACTGATAGGAGGAGGGACAAATAAAAAGGAACACCTAACTCTAGACAGGAGGATTTGTGAGCAAAGTGTGCGTTGTGGAGAGACGTGTTTGGTTTAGTGTCCAAACTTCCGTCTTTATGTGGTTATTACTTCTTTACATTCATGGATATCATAAAACCCAGTGATTTCAAAAGCCCAGACGCATATTATTACAGCAATTCATTTGTTGATGTGAGAAAAATGAGAAGGACATTGCAGTACCACTAAATCTATACCTGGTCACTGGTGATACCAAACAAAAGCAATTCACGGTGGCTTGGTAGGACTATTTTCTAGTGACTGTCTCTGGTGACTCAAACAGAATCCATTTGTTTCTTTGTTTCAAAGATTCACTTGTATAGGCTACCTGTCCCCGCCCCTTCAGCTTGTAGTTTGTCTGTGTCCTTGGATCACAAGTGAGTCTCCAGTAAGGGAGCACTTAGGTGATCTTGAGTTTTCATCAGTTCTTCTAAACCTGTGTCTTTTGATCGGAGCAGTGAAAGCCTGTACTTTTATTCTGATATTTGATAGCTAGGCTCTTACTGCTCTTTGAAATTTTTTTTGTTCTCATTAATATACAATCACATGCAGAACAATATGTTTACTAGTCTAACCCCTTCACCAAGTCCTCGCCAAATCCCAGTTTCAGTCGCTGTCCGTCAGCGTGTCGTAAGATGCTCTAGAATCACTACTTGTCTTCTCTGTGTTGTATAGCCCTCCCAATGTCCCTTCACCCTACACATTATTCATGCAAATCCTAATGCCCCCATTCTTTTTCCCCACCCTTATCAATCCCTTCCCACAAACACTACGCAGTCCCTGTCTCTTTGGTAACTCTTAGTCCACTCTCGGGTACTGTGTATATGCTGCTCTTTCTTCCTTCAGTTTTTCTTTGTTATCGTACTCCACACATGAGTTAAATCATTTGGTACATGTATTTCTCCGACTGGCCTATTTGACTGAGCATAATACCCTCTAGCTCCATCCAAGTTATTGCCAATGATAGGATTTGTTTTCTTCTTATGGCTACTTACTGCACTTTTTAAACTGGATTTTATTCTTCTTTTTCGTTTGTAGTTTCGCTATGTGCTTCAACCATTGCTCTCATGGTTATGAGCAATAGCTTTGTGTTAATCGATATGAACCTATATCTGTCTATCTGTTTTTCTATCAATCAATCAATCAATCATCTTTCTGTCTGCCCATCTGTCCTTGTGTACAGAACAGTTAACCACGTACCCTGTGTCACTTTCCTACATTATGCTTCCAAAAATCCTGCAAGGTAACTAGGCTGTAGGGAGAGCACTGTGTTCACCGAGACACTTGCAGGTCGTGTCGGCCGAGTGTACCTACAAAACCAGGAAATGGTTGTGCAGGGAATTGAACCCGTGTCTCTATCCTCTGTCCTCTTTCATCTCCTTCTCACTTCCTGTCTGTATTTAGCCACATTCATTCACTAAGTGCTCCCTGAAGACCACAAGTATCCTTCCTCTGGGCCTGTGGTCGATAGAAACGTAAACTTGTTGCTTTGCTCACCACCATGTTTGAAGGACATCTATGTGAACACCACTGATAGGATGGAGGGTCAAATAAAAAGGAACACCAATTTCTAGACAGGAGCAGTTGGGAGCTAAGAGTGTATTGTGGAGTGACATGTTTATTTGAGTGTCCAAACTTCCCTCTTTAGGTGGTTATTACTTCACATTCGTGAAGATCATAAAACCCACAGATTTCAAAGGCCCAGATTCTTATTATTACAGCATCTCAGTTGTTGAGGGGAGAGAAAATGAGAAGGACGTTGCTCCACCACTAAATCTATGGCTGGGCCTTGCTGAAAACAAACAAAAAGAATTCACGGTGACCAGATAGTGCTATTTTCTACTGACTGTCTCTGGGGTCTCAAACAGAATCCATTTGTTTGATTGTTTGTTTTTCAGTTTCACTTGTGTTGGGTACTTGTCCCCACACCTTCAGATTGTAGTTTGTCTGTGTCCTTGGATCTCAAGGGTGTCTCCTGTTAGGAAGCACGTAGGTTTCTTGAGTTTTCATCCGTTCTTTTAACCCTGTGTCTTTTGTTTGCAGCACTCAGACCCTGACTTTTATTCTGATGATTCAGCGCAGTGCCCTTATTGCACTTAAAAAAAAATTTTTTTGTTATCATTAATCTACAATCACGTGAAGAACATTATGTTTACTATGCTCCCCCTTAACCAAGTCCACCAGCAAAAACCTCTTAAAGTCTCTGTCCATCAGCATAGTTGGATGCTTTAAACCCCTTCAGCATGTACCCATTCAAAGACACCGATACAGTCGCTGTCAATCATGGAGTAGTAAGATGCTATATAACCTCTACTAGTCTTCTCTGTGTTGTACAGCACTCCGCATGTCCCGAGCGACCCCACGCAATATACATGGTAATCCTAATGCCCCCATTCTTTCTCCTCGCACTTATCCCTCCATTCAGAACCACCCTGCCCAGTCCTTTTCCCTTTGGCAACTTTTAGTCAACTCTCGGGTTCTGTGAGTATACTGATGTTTTTTTCCTTCAGTTTTTCTTTGTTGTTATACTGCACACATGAGTGATATCATTTGATATTGTCTTTCCCCGCCTGACCTATTTTTCTGGAAATACTACTGTCTAGCTCCATCCACGTCATTGCAAATGGCAGGATTTGTTTTCTTCTTATGGCTGCTTACTGCCCTTTTTAAACTGGATTTCATTCTTCTTTTTAGTTTATAGTTTAGCTATGTGATTTCACCATTCATCTCCTGGTTA